>NW_027069849.1:311324-454351 GCF_002906115.3 Quercus suber
TTTATTTTATGTTTTCAATGTGCAAAAATTAACTTACTTGGATGTATGATTTATTGATTCTAAATTATGCTTTAGTCCGTTGCATTGGGTGATGTTGGTCACATTTCAGGTGACATGTGAGATAAGTTTTCATTTACCCCATTTTTTTGAATTAATTTGTGTGAATTTAATTTTGTACCGATTGTAGGTTGGTTTTTTCTTCCCATATTTCTGTTTTAAATCTTTATCTTATGTAAATTTTTGTTTTCCCTTCAAATAATGACCCACTGTTTAACTTATTTGTAGGTTAACCAAGTAGATTGAGAAGAGTAGTTGTTGTGTTCAATTGACTGTACTTGATCGGTTGATGTGTATATTTGTAGTATTGTTGAAAGCATTGATGGCAGGGCTTTCCCATTGTAAAGAATTTATCATATTAAATGCGAAAGATTTATATGATCGCAGTTCTAATAAATCCACTAAAACATTATATTTGGGCATGTACCCTAAAGGAAGCTAAAATATTTATTTTAAAAGAGAAAACAAAGTCATAAATGAAATGCGTCTCTCATGATTCGATATCAAATTTATTACTAAGGTTTTGAACTCTTCTCTTCCATTATTGTAACTATCAAATTATTATTAAAAAATATTGGGATGTAGAACCATTTTCCAATGCTTAAGTTTTGAATGTGACTAAAACAAGTAAATAAAAAATTTACCCTAAAAAATGATAAAAAAAAAAAAAAAAAAAAAAAAAAAAAAAAGAACCTCTTGCACTCACGTAATAATTTATAGAGGCTCTTTTTATTTCACATGTATTTTTCCATTGAGTTTGTAGAATTTTTATTTTACTTTGAGTTTTCAAATAAAATGGTAGCCTATTAGATACTTGCAGTAGCTTTAATTTTGACTAATCTATATATTTAAAAAAAAAAAAAAAAAAAAAAAAAAAACACCAATCTATTTTTAATGGTAGAGAAGCAACTAATTATCCATCACCAGCTTAATTGAGTTTTATTGCAAGTAGAAAATTAGTTTTATTTTTTTCAAAAAAAAAAAATACTATTCGTAATTAATTTTTCATATTTTTTTTTAATTAAAGAAACTAAAACAAATCAAAACTATATGGTTTTTGTAGTCAATACCGGTACAATTCTAATGGATACTAAAGCAAATACTTAATTGAATAAAATTAAAACTTAAATAACTAAATTGAATGAAATTGAAATTACAGAACTAAATTGTATTTTAAGTTACTATGGCTTTTGAGTGGAATTGTGGTGTGCTTTTGTGTTAAAACTTATTTCCCTCTCTCTTGTGCAAATATGTGTGTTTGTTTCTCAAAAAAAAAAAAAAAAGTATTTTAAGTAAAGTTAAAGGATGTGATTTTGTAATCTAAGGTCCGTTTGGATATCGCTTATTTTGCTGAAAACTGAAAATTGAAAATTGAAAACACTGTAGCAAAATAATTTTTAAATGTGTAACTAATGTCGTGGGATCCATTTTTAATAAAAGTTTTGTTGAAACAATATAGAGATCTTTAAGCTTAAACTTACAAGAAAAAGTACGAATGAAGCAACTACTTAATGAAAATCTTTCAATCAACTTACTATAAATTTTCTTTTGTTAATTATAGAAGTACAATTTGGTTATGATAGCTTGACATATTAACAGAAGGCTCAAAACTATATTACCTAGAGAATTTTGGTTACCCCATCATCAGATGTTCAGAGCAACAAATGGAGAAACATTTCTGATCACCCTAAAAAGCAAGCCTATCCTCATTAGAATTTTCCCAACCCTTACCATTAAACATCAAGTCCTTGAATCCCCTCTTACAGGCAAAGACACTTCTTCACCCAGGCCCCCTACCTTTTTTGCCACTTGTAAATCCATAAATTAGGCCCTTACCTTTTCTGGAATGCATAATGTATGTTGTATTGTCTATAAATAGAGTCAGTGTAAGCCTGAGAAGGCAAGAGAGAGTGAAGGAAGCCTTCATAGTTATTATAAGTTCTTCTGAGTCTCATATGTCTGATCTAAAAAAGCTGTTAAATCTAATAATATCTTTCGATTTGTTGTATCTTGTTTTGTGTTCTATTCCTTATGTTCATATTATCTTCTATATGTTCTTAACAATATACGTCCTTAACTAGTTGTTATAATTATCTCACTCCATAATCTTCTTACAGTCCTTGTGACTTCTGTGTGTCTTGTCTGTAGTTGATACCTATATATATATATATATATATAGTTGTGAGCCTATATATATATATATATATAGCCTTTAAGAATACAGAAAACGATGACCTTAAAGAATATAGAAAATGACGACGTATACCTTTCAAAATTTTGCAAATTTCACTACTTGCATACCTTGAGATTCATTCATGATTTCTAAACAATTATTTTCCGATACCATGTTTAAAAGAACTTAGAATTTATAGTTTTAGTTTGTAGTGCATGTGAGCTGTTTCCAGGATCAAGAAACAAGAAGTGTATGGTAATCCTATTAAGATGAAAATCACTAACACAACAATAGAGAGATAAAGTCTAATGTACAAAATGAATGACTCCTATTATTTATTGTAGATTGGTGAAGCAATATCATCCACCAAGTAGGGGTTATTACATAAGTGAGAGTGCACCATATATAATGTGATTACCCATCACTTTTATACACCAAGTTCTGAATAAACTTTTATGTTACTCAGCAAAAAAATAAATAAATGTTTTTGTTCTTCTTCACCTTGATAAATAAAATTTTCTATTCAAAACTCCCCTTAGGGTACAACAAATAATTGTAAATATTGACTACTACATACGACATTTATTACCATAAGTCAATCCTTTGCTCTTTTTGTTTCAACATTAAGGGTACGTTTGGTACATTGAATGTATATTACATTAGGAATAGTAATCTTTATTATTGGGAATAGAATACATTGTAATGGAATAACTATTACTATCTATAAGTTTGATTGTTACATATGAAAAGCTTGTAAAAGATGATGTATAAGGAAACTTTATATTTTTGGAAATATATTAATTTTAAAATCTATTATATGCATTAAGGAATAGCTATTATATCCATTTTAAAGAGGAATGACTATTCTTCAATTTAAAGAATAATTATTCCAATCTAATAGCTAATCCATGTAATAAACATACAACCAAATGGCCAAATTGCTATTACGCATGAATAACTATTCCATTATAGGAGCTATTACAGCATACTAAATGTACCCTAACATTTTCTGGAAAATGAAATATTTTCTAAAATGTGTTTTCTAGAAAACTATTTTATTTTCCTATGTTTGGTAGTGATCTTAAGATAAGTTGAAAAATTATATCTTGACTTCCTTTATATAGTTTCACATGAGATTAGAATTGTTTTTTTAGAAAATTTTAGAGAAAAACAACTCTATTCCATGTCAAACTAAATAGAGGAAGTTAAGATATATATATATATATATGGCGAAAAGCCACTTTTAGTCCCTACATTTTCAGGCGATTCTCATTTTAGTCTATACATTTTATTTTTACCGCTTTTAGTCCCTATTATGAAAAACGCCATCTATTTTAGTCCTTCCCGTCAATGCCCTAACGGCAAAATCCTAGGTGGCAAACGGAGTGCATAGCTGGCACACTAAATGCTGATGTCAGCATTAAAATAATAATATAATATATTATTTAGCATTTTAAAAATGCCACGTCATTTTTTAAAAACAAAAAAGAATTTATGAATTTTAACTAAATGAAAAAAAAAAAAAGAAAAAATAGAAATAAAAACCAAAAATAATATAAATTGAGATCTAGCTTTATTTTGAGTAAGAACATACAAGAACATAAACTTACTCATTGTTTTGTTTGCAACCAAACACAATATCAACTGAAAACCTTTATTATCAAAAATATTTTTTTTGATACAAGAACTTTTCTTCAGAAACAAAAAATTAAACATGAAAACAAAATTAAAACATAAAAGAAAAAACAAAATTAAAATCCAGTTCATCTTCAACAAGAACTCTAAAGAACACAAATTCAGATTTAAACATAAGAACACATGCCCAGATTTTCTGGCATTTTCTTGCCCTTTCTTGTCAACCAAACACAAAAACACAAACACAAACTGATTTCTAGCAAGAACAAAAACACAAACACAAACCCAGCAGCAGATCTTCCTTGTCAACCAAACACAAAAGCAGCAAACAAAAACCCAGCAACTGACGACGATGAGGACGAAGACGTGGAGTAGCTTCTAGAGCTGTTCACGAAGGACCATTTCATGGCTCTGATCAAGAAGGGAGTGAAAAAGCACCCGAACTTGATTGAAATTGTGCCTGAGCTCGCCGATGCAGACCCCGCCTACCGTAAGATCTTCATCCACGGCCTTAGCTGGGACACCACTGTCGAAACCCTCACCTCCGTCTTCGGCAAGTACGGCGAGATCAAGGATTGCAAGGCGATCACCGACCGCGTCTCTAGTAAGTTTGAAGCGAATCGGTGTTTCTATTAAGCATAGGGTATGGATTCTCGTCTCCGACTAGGAGGCCTTTGGTGGCAGTGGCGGCAGTGAGCAGCTTCGGTAAGAGCATGGAGGTGTTGAGGAAGATTGGCGGCGGCTGCTTCAAGGGCAAAGACAGCAAGGGCGTCATCAAGGTCGAGGCCGATAGCGGTGGCGAGGACGTCTTCCAAGTCTCCTCTGGGGCGCTCCCGGACCACCTTGTCGTCATGGTTAATGGACTTATGGGTTTTGTGTGTGTGTTTGTTTCTGAAGAACAACTTCAGTTTTTTTTTTTTTTTTCTTTTTTTCTGGGTTTCTGATGTCAGGGAAAGAACAATGGGTTACTAAATTTTTGATAAACACTGACTGGGTTTATTTACTTATTTTCCAGTATCAAAAAAAATATTTTTGATAATAAAGGTTTTCAGTTGATATTGTGTTTGGTTGCAAACAAAACAATGAGTAAGTTTATGTTCTTGTATGTTCTTACTCAAAATAAAGCTAGATCTCAATTTATATTATTTTTTGTTTTTATTTCTGTTTTTTCTTTTTTTTCATTTAGTTGAAATTCATAAATTATTTTTTGTTTTTAAAAAATGACGTGGCATTTTTAAAATGCTAAATAATATATTATATTATTATTTTAATGCTGACGTCAGCATTTAGTGTGCCAGCGATGCACTCCGTCTGCCACCTAGGATTTTGCCGTTAGGGCACTGACGGGAAGGACTAAAATAGATGGCATTTTTTAGAATAGGGACTAAAAGCGGTAAAAATAAAATGTAGGGACTAAAATGGGAATCGCCTAAAAATGTAGGGACTAAAAGTGGCTTTTCGCCTATATATATATATATATTTTTTTTTTTTTCTAATACTACCAAACACAAGAAATGCGAAAGCTATTTTTACATAAAGTTTTCTATTGAAATGAATGGAGCACTAATGACTTTGATATATATACGAACCTTGTATTAAAGGATAAAGACAACTTTTATGCTTTATCAAAAGATATATATATATATATATATATAAGATATAGTAGTGTTTATTTGCATAGTGCATATCAAAAGACATTGTTTATCAAAAAGCTAAAAATTAGCTTATTTTCAGCTAAAGTTAGATTTTTACCCCAAAAAAAAAAAAAAATACTAAAAGCAAAAAAGCAAAAAACATATAAGAAAAAGCCAAACATGCTCCAAGGATACATCACCTGTTTTGACACAAGAACCAAGAACATATGGAAAATGTGAAACTTACCTTGCGAATAATGTATTACGCTACCAACTAGACATGGTAAAATGGGTCAGAATTTTCTTACCCGACCCATTTGACCTGCAACCCGATTGACTCGTTTGGACCTGTGACCTGTGACCCAATTAACCCGACCCGACCGAAACCCTACCCTACCCGCCTGTTTTGCTGCGTCTACCAACGTTGAGTAGATTGAGATTGAGGTGTAATTCTTATAAAATATTTACTTATTTTTCTTCACTTAATATGTTATGTACTACATTATAGTTTATCATTCTTTACTTCCCACCTTCATTTTCTCTTCCTACTTTAAATAGATCGAAGATTATACCAAGATTAGCTTCTAGAAAGTTGGAACAAGAGTTGCACCAAATTTGAGTATCAAGTGTTCAGTGGTAATTGGTAAATGGTAACAGTATCACCAATGAGAATCTAATCACAATTAAGGAACTCAGAAACAATTAACAGATTGCATCTATTTCCAAAAAAGGAAAAAAAAAAAAAAACTTGTTTGAAAAATATGGGTCAACTCGACCCGTCCTATGACCCGACTCGACCCGCGACCCAATTGACCCGTTTAAAAATGACCTATTTTAACCCGTGAATCGTTTGACCCACAAACCCGATTGATCTAACCCAAACCCGAACCTGACCCGCCCGTTTGGCCACGTCTACTACCAATGCTTGTCTTATAACTATATAAGGTTTCATCCCTCTTTTCAACACAAATATTAAGAACACAAGAAAATGATATGCTTTCTGTGCATACACTATATGCACAACCACAAAAAATGTGGATTAAAGTCCAAATAAGCAAAATATGGTCCAACCACGCAAATCTATACACAGTATGTGCAACCACCAAGGTTTTATGTTGATGTGGGCCGTGTGGCTTGAATTGCCAAAGCCTAATTCGGTCATCTAAACCGAATACAAGTTGCATTTGGAATCCCAGGAGCCAACTTGATAAAGTAACATATATATATATGTGCTTTATGATATGCGGCAATAGAAAAATAAGAGAAAATTCCAATAACCTATTAGGTAAAGCCGCATAAGAAGAAGAATAGTGTTTTCTTATCTTGTGGGTGAGAAAGAGTTAGGGTGTATTGGGATTTGGGTTTCTTGAGAGTATTCTTGTGCACTATTGTATTTCCCTATTTTTTTATAGTGAAATTTTTCCGTTGTCTCCGTGGAGGTAGGTAGTTTGCTGAATCACGTAAATTCTTGTGTTCTTTGTATGTGCTTGTTATTTAATTTTCACTTATTTACTGTTATTAATTTGAGTTATGGGGTGCTATCTGCACAACAAGTGGTATCAGAGCTAGGCTAGGATTCAATCCTTTGAACACAGTAAAGATGTCAAGCGCAAAGTATGATGTAGAGAGAAATTTTGCGGTAAGGGAAATTTTTCTCTTTGGCAAAGGTGGATGAAGGATCTCCTAATTTAACAAGGAGTTCATAAGGCCTTGCTTGGGAAGGAGAAGAAATCGGAAACGATGAAGGATGTAGAATGGGTAGAGATGGATGAGAAAGCAGCTAGCGCTATTCGTCTCAGCCTAGGTGATGTGGTCATTCATAACATCCTAGAAGCAAAGACCGCAAAGGAGGTTTGGAAAAAACTAGAAGGTCTTTATATGAGAAAGAATTTGATGAACAAGTTGTACATGAAGAAGCAATTGTATAGTTTGCATACGAAGGAGTTTTCCAATCTGTTGGAGCATCTTAATATGTTTAACATGTTGAACACCCAACTATCAAGTTTTGGGGTGAATTATGAGGACGAAGATAAAGCATTACTCTTGTTAGCATCGCTTCCTACTTCTTTTGATCATCTAGTGACTACGTTGATGTACGGGAAAGAGACTATAGTACTTGAGGAGGTGACTAGTGCTCTCTTGTCACACATAAAGATGAAACAAGATGGTGATGGTTCTCAGGTTGATGGACTTATTATAAAGTCTGAGTCAAGCAATAGGGATAGAAGTAGGTTAAGAGGACGGAACTCTAACAAGAATAGATCACAGTCTAAATCACGTGTAAAGAAAAATGTAGAGTGCTTTTATTGTCACAAGAAAAGGTACTATAAGAATCAATGTAAAGAGTTGAAAAAGCATTTAGAGGAGAAGTAGAATGGAAAGAAGCCCTAGAATCAACTAGTGTTGCTGAAGGAACATCAGATGACAGTGAAGTTGGAGGTATGGTCCAAATGGGTAATAATGCTACATGCCCGATTATTGGAATTGGTATTGTGAAGATCAAGATGTTTGATGGAGTTGTGAGAATTCTTAGTAATGTCAGACATGTTCTAAACCTTAGAAAGAATTTAGTTTCTTTAGGAGTATTGGATGATTTGGGCTATTCATACTCATCAAAGGGTGGAATCATGAAGATTACCAAAGGTGCATTGATGGTGATGAAGGGACAGAAAGTAAGCACGCTTTACAGATTAATTGGGAACACAATTATAGGAAGAGTTGCAATCACCACTCTGGTGGAGTCCAGCACTAACGACACAAAATTATGGTATATGTGACTCTTGGCCATATTGGTGAACATGGTATGTTAGAGTTGCACAAGAGAAATTTATTGAAAGGGGTGAAGACATGCAAGCTAGACTTTTGCAAGTATTGTGTGTATGGGAAGCAGCATAGAGTCAGTTTCAAGACAGACTCTCATACATGTAAAGGTTTTCTTAACTACATTCATTTTGATGTTTGGGGCCCAGTATTAGTTTCTTCTCATAGCAGTGCTCAATAGTTTGTTAGTTTCATTAATGACTACACTAGAAAGGTGTGGATTTATTTTATGAAGCATAAGTCTGATGTGTTTGGCATATTTAAGAAGTGGAAAGCACAGGTTAAGAATCAAACTGGCAGGAAAATAAAATACCTTAGAACAGATAATGGACTAGAGTATAGAGATAAAGAATTCATAAGATTTTATGAATTAGAAGGCATTACTCGTCACTTCACAGTTAAAGGAACTCCACAGCAGATTGGGGTTGTGGAGAGAATGAACTGAAAGCTCGAAAATGTGTTAAAAACACAAGAGCTATTTAGACCCCCAATTAAAAGTTACGGCTCAATTGATTTTACACTAACATAATACTAATAGCGGAATAATGTAAAAGTGAGCGGATAAACAAACAAGCTACTCTAATCCATAAACAAAGCAACACAGCAGTAAAATGGAAAGTAAAAGAGTAGGAAAGAAAGATGCAAACACAAGATAACACGCCGATGTGTTATCGAAGATAAAACTGAAGAACTTGGCAAAAAACCTCTCCGCCACCTTCCAAGCGGTAATCGATCCACTAGACAATCAGTTGGGATACATGGGTTAATAAGAGACCCTCCAAGCCTAATCTACTTGATGTACCTAAGCCTTCTAAGCTCCTACTCCAACAAAGCTTCTCAGAATTGTGTCTTGTTTAGCTCTCCAAATCCCACAACAAGCTCCATGTTACATCTGCCATCCTTGGTTTCTTCCAATGCTTCCCAGCAGTACCAAAAGTTCACTTGATACTCTGAAAGGGTGTGGTAAGTGTTTGGGCTATCAACCTCTCAATGGTATAGAAATGGAGAGGTTAGAGTTGAGGAAATTCCATAAGCAAATGTGTAGAGAATTGTGGATATAACAATCTCTAACTCTCAAGGTGTTTGGCTAGGGTTTTCTCTCAAAAGCACTCCTCAACTTTTGTGGGTAACGTGTGTATAAATAGTGTAAGCAAAGAAAGTGTGTATCAGAATGGACAGGCTGGCAGAATAGAATGTCTTGCTGGTGTCTCGCGGGAATGCCTTACCCACGAGATACTCGCGAGACACTGCTGTCTCCGTCTTAGCCTAACTCTTCGCATTCCAGCATGTGCAAGGCACATGAGTCACTTCGCGGGATGCTTAGTCGCGAGATACCCGCGAGAACACTTCATTCTTTAATAACTTGAGTCTTCACACATACTCTCTCTCTCTCTATCACACAACCTTTACAATCAAATCCCACAATAAATACAGGGTACAAAAGATTGAACAATAATTACAATCAAATTTGTCACGGAATAAAAGCCAACAAAAACACATAATTGTAAATAACAACTTTATAATCTCCCCCTTTGGCTATTCCATGACAAAACCCCTAAAACAGACTCTAGACTTAAACGTGAGTTTGGGAATAGTGGTAAAACTCACTCACACCTAATCTAGAAGTTGTGAAGCACTTGCACGTATATATCTGTTACCTGAAACACTTGTACACAAACAAAACTTTCATTAAGCTTATGACGAGTTGAACACAAGGTACGTACATGAGCAAGTAAAGTGCAATCAAGTTTGTAAATATTATAAAACATGTAAGCATATCTTGATCAAACAAAAACAATCATTAAAGAATGATTACAATGAACATTTAGCAAGTAAATGCTCATCCGAACACGCAATGCAATTAAGAACAATCCAAATGATCAATTGCATGTCCAACACTCAACCAATGTAAAATACATGAAGTATTTGCATCTAGGATACAAAATCCTACTAGGGCACAAGAGTGAGGTACTTAAGACATATTAGCAATATCTTAAAAGTACAAAAAATATGCTACAAAGCATAGAGATAATCACAAAAACTGAAAATAAACTAAAATTAAAAACAGAGTATTTAAAGCTTTAAACAAAAGCAGTAACAGTAAAAACTGTAAACAAAAAACCAACAGTTATAAAGACTAAAAATAAGTTTAAACCAAAACATAAATAAAACTAAACCGCCTATATGAACCAAAGATCCTATGCCTAGGCTATGTCTATGCTCTGCTCCCCCTCAAAATTTTCTCCCCTTTTTTGACCAGAATGGCCAAAGAGGCTAGAACTAATCAGACTTTGAATTCGATCCCCGCACCATGGACAAGTCATCTGTCTATGAAGACAAAGTAGTGATTTGTCCCTGGAGGTATGCAAACTGTGTCGCGGTGTGCTGCGCGTGGGAGTCAAGTATTGAAGACATTTGGTCCATTTTATCTAGTAGGCGATCCAACCTGTCTAAACCTCGTGCTAATGCAGAAGAGGATGGCTATGCTAAAGTCTCTAGAGCAGAAGTAAATCTATCAATTTCCTCCTCTGTATCTCCACCCTCATCTTCAACACGATTCTGTGGTATTGTATGCATTCCTGTTTTGGAGCCCTTGATGTGAGCTGTGCTCCTATTTACTATGTGTGCACTAATGGGATAGTCCCTTTGAACCACAATAAGACCACTTAGAAGTTTCAGTCTTGCCTTAGCAATTAATCCCATAATTAGTAAGGGAAAAGGCATTACAGTCCTTGAATTCGACTTCTCAATGCTCGTTTTCAACACATGGATGATATGTCCACAAATATCTATCTCTTTGTAGGTAAAGAGATCATACAAAAATCTTGTCCTTGGAGCTGATAGTGTAGTGAGGTTTGTGACCGGATACAAGTTGTGGATCATCACATATGCTAAAGCCCTCATCTCCGGTGAAAATGGTATTGTGTTCATGGATGATTTCTTCAGTGTGCCACCAAGTATTATTATCATCTCATCAGTAGAACCCAATCTGTCCTCATATGGGACTGTAATTGGCTATGAGGGAGGATGAACCTCCAAAAATTCTTGGATGATCTCCCTTGTAATCATAAATTCTTTGTACCTTACCCAGCATTCGATACGATCCCCTTCGATAGCAGCATTGGAGAAAAACTCCTTGATTATCTCTGAATAAACAACCCCAACCAGGTTCAACAATTTGGTCCAAGTTCTTTCTTTGAACACCTCAGGTGTGAAAGTGCCCTTAAGTGATTCCAGTTGCACGACCCTTTCCATGATGATCGTTTTATCCTTATAGCAGTCATTATACTTCATATCAGCTTCAGCAGACTTGAAATGATCAAAATCAGTGCGTGCACGTTTGGAAGATAAATTTTGGTGGCTGCATGTTTAGTAGGAGACATCTACACAATTACACAGAGCAAACCAGAAACATGTGCAAAAACACAAAACAGAACATAGGACTTGATTAGATTCAAGTTAGTTCAAAGAAAAGGTAAAATAACCTAAAACAGAGCATAAATAACTCAAAACAACGAGCTAAAACAGTTAAACCAAGTACACATAGACACAATGCATGAAATTAAGTAGGTGTGCATGTGTGTGCATATGTGCGCATGTGCTGATGCATGAGTGTGCATGTGTTAATGCATGAAGATGCAGTATAAGATGCATGAGGTGCCTAGAGGTGTGCATGGCATGGCGTTGAGGCACAAAATGGACAAAGTGTGTAAAACACACAACCATTTACCAAAACAAAGAAAACATGATCATTTAAGACCAAAAAACGAACAGTGGAACTCAGTTGAGTCCAATTCAACACAGAAATGTCATTCAGACATTCAACACAAAAATTTCAAGCACTTTACATTATTGTCTTGTCATTAAATTCCTTTAATTTCAAGCACTTTATTTATTGTCTTTGTCTTTAAGTTCCTTTACATTCAAGTCTTTAAATTCTATACCCTTTATTTATGCACTTAAATTTCCCACTTTCCCTTTCTCATGAGCAATGGGGTTTAAGTGTACTAGCTAAAGCTAGCTCTTTAGCTAGCACCATAGATTACCATAGAGTAAAGAGCTTGGGTGAACAAACCTCCAAAAAATGTCTTTTCTAAAAGATGAAAATGGTTCCAATGGCTATCCCTTTTTCCCAAAAAAAAAAAAAGCTTTTCAAAGAAGTTTCTTTCTAAATCCCTAAAAGCCTTCCAAAGGGGCATTTTTCAAAAAAAAAAAAAAAATCCCAAAAAAAAAAACTTGTCTTTTCTCTCTCTTTCAAAATGTTTTTAAACATATAGGTTTTGGTCATTTTTCTTAAAACTTTTTAAAACCCTTTTTTTTTTTTCTTTTTTTTTTCGAATTCCTCTTGATTAGATTCTAAACTTTGTTCCAAAGCATCACACAGGTATATATCCTAGAGAACGGTAGAAGTCTTCAAGACTCCCATTTCTCCAATTGGAAAAGAACCCATAAACTTGGATGTGATGAGGTTTGAAGTTTAGTCAAGGGGAGTTCTTCAAAAAATGGGGAAGGATTTTTCTTAAGACAAACTTTTTACACTATGATCTTTTTATAAACAAAAACTATGGATTTTAGAATCTAAAGCCCTTTATTTAAAAAAAAAAAAAAAAAATCAATGGAAACCATTTTCTTTAAATCAACCATTTTTTTATGCCTTAAGAGATTTTTCCAAATAAGTTATTGATTCATTTCTTTAGTTTTCAAACTTAGAGCCTGTTTGGATAGGCAGTTCTAAAAGTTTTAACGTTCGTTTTTATCAAACATGCAAATAAGCGTGTGTTAGGCATTGTGATTTTACTAGAAATTGCGTTCTTCCAAGTGCAAAATATCATTTTTGAAACTGGAGTACTAGCCAACTTTTTGAAAATGGCACTTAAATTCAGATCTCGTAATACTTTTTAAGTCTTGAATACCTAAAATACCCTCAAGCATTTGCTACATGACAAAATCACCAACCTGCAAATAACCTCACCTCCTTGACTTTCCAAGGACAGCTCTGTGCTCAGGGCTTCTGGCAAAAGTTGCAACAGCGGTGGAGAATGTTGTCACAACAAAAATGAGCATAGTCATTGCATTATCGAAAATGGAAATAAGAAGGCACCATCCGCAGGAACAATTTGCATGTCCACTTGCTTTTATTCCATGTTTGCAATAACAAGTTTTCAATGTGAAGGAAATTAATGGGTTAAGATAGCTTAACTCCGATTAATTAATTTAATTACCCAAGTTGATTAATTTGTTCAATTGCATGCAAATCATGAAGGCACCTACAAATCACCAAAAATACTAAATGCAGCAGAAAATAAATTTGACACGGTGATTTGTTAACAAATAGGGAAAACATCACAAGGCAAAGACCCCACCAGGTGATTTTAAGCTCACTACTCCCAAAAATCTACTAATCAACAATCAAGCGGTTACAAGTATAAGGAATCTTACCAACTACCCTGGGCTATTTCGAAATACCAACCTACGATTAAACCTTCACTCCAATACCCAATTGGACTTGATCTTGTAGTAGCCTTTTTTCACTTGATGCACAAACCTCCAATTTGTGACTAATCCTTTGCATGGATCCCAGTACGTGATTAACTTCAGCAACTTGAATAGATGTTGTTAGCTACAAAGTTCTTCACTTTATCAACAATGAAGATTAGAAAGCACTTGGTTACAAAACACTATGGCGTACAAATACAATAGTTTCTCACAAAGAAAATAAGCCTCTTGGTCTTTGTATCCGTGTATGACGGCTTTTAAAATAAGCCTAGGGCTGTGAGAAAAGAAACCCTAAATAATTACCAAAGCCTGGGCTGAATTTCAAATCAAGAAAACTAAAAATCGTAAGTCTCAATAGATCGAGCTGCTGTCAAGCTATCTATCAAGCTTGACATTAAGTCTCGATAGCAGACATCCGTCGAGTTATCTGTTGAGACTTAATGAATAGCTTTTCTTCACTTGTTTCTTGGACCAATCTTCATGTTTTTAATACTTGACTTAAACAAAATGTTTCTTGAAGTACTAAAACCATTTTAGATATACCCAATTATAAGTAAAGAGCATTTTATCAAAGGATTAACCAATTATAATAAAATATGACCCTAATAATCTTCTCCTTTGGTAATCCGTGATAAAATCACAAACAGCAATTATGAGAGAAGTCTAACACAACTATCCCATAACTTACAAAAGTACATAAGTCTAACCCTACTATGAACTCTTGAAAAACTTTGCAATAAGAGAGATCATGATATGGCAGACTTGAAACCTATCTTAACTAAAACACTTAAACAAGATTCATCAAGGCATCAAGTGTAAAACATAGACAAGTTGTACAAAAGAAGAAACATGTGTATAAAGAGAGAAAAGAAACAACATATGTGAGACAAACGTGAAGAAAACATACATCATCATCATCCTTATCATCATATATATATATATATATATAATGGTCACAAGACTACAGTACATGAAGTGAGAAAAGATAAACCAAAACCTCACTACATCCCTCAAAGCACTCTCCCCCTATCAAGTATATCTTATGCTAGCTCTCCCCCTAACGAAAAGATTACTCTCATATACAAAACTACTTCCCCTTTTTGTCACGAGTAACAAAGGGTGCATCCCTGAGAGGTTGTCATTTCATCATCACTAGAAGAGCTAGAACCATCAGCATCATCATCATCATCTCCACCATAAGAGGACTTCTCAGTAGGCTCGGGTGTAGCTGAGGGCACGAAACCACCAATATGAGATTGGCGGCAAGCGATGCGACTGATTCTGGTGTTCATTTGACATATCTCATCAGATAGATAGTCAAGACGACTATCAAAATCAGCACGCATAAGCTAAAGTTGGTCCATAATGTTAGCAAGGGAGACATCTGCCCTAGAAGAGGAAGGGGCTACATCTGTCATTTCCACATGTGGCCACTTCGCAACAAGCTTTGCTGCACTCCTCTGGATAAACTTCTTGCTAATGGCACCCATGATATGGAAGAGTGGAGAAAGAGGAATAGGAATGTGCATGTGTGTGAGGATGCATGTGATAGTCGAAGGAAAGATGAGCTTATCACGTGTAGCTGTGTCTTGATAGCAATCTATAATAGATACTATCATGCATGATGGAAAATCTATAGAAAGATCTTCCATGAAAGAGAGAAGGAAACGAGCACGAGGCTCGATGATAATGTTATAGTGTGATCATGGAGTGAGTACAAAGGTCATCACCATATTGTGGACCTTTAGCAAACTCAGTTGTGGAGAAATTTAGGGTACCTCCCTACAACATGGCCTTCTCACAAAGGAGTGAGGCCAATTTGTCTCTAGAGATGGAAAAAAGACGTCGATGACTAGGGTAATCCGAAAGATCCACCCTAGGGACACGTAGTAGCTTGGAAATGAGTTTCGAGGTAACTACAATACGTGTACCACCTAATACCGTAGTAAATCGAGGCACAGAAGTATCGATGGCATGCATATTGAAGTAAAACTCTTGTATGAACACATCGAGATACCTTGAGGGTTTCTCACATAAAGAAGCTCATCACCAAGAGCTAAACACACTGGGCAGAGGAGTGTCTAGAAAGTGAGACAAAATGACCTAGCATTCTTAATGAATTGCCCGATCAGAAAAGTTCTCAAAGAAGTCATCTCATGCCTTCTCATCACGAAACTGAATAGAATCAAAAGGTGTAGAAGAAGAGGAAGAGGAACCAGGACTTATCATCAAGTTGTTAGAAGGAACAGATTTCTTAGGTGCCATGATAAGGAGACTAAATGAGAGAGAAAGAGAATAAAGACAGAGAACATAGCAGAAGATAAAGTAAAGGAAAGAAGAAAAACAACGTGTAATGCATGATAATGCATGAACATGTTAAGTGCTAAAGCAATTGCATCATGGGTAGAAACCCAATCCAACCTAATAGCACTCACAAGATATAATTAGCTACATAATCTAGAATGCATGAAATATTGTTATAATGAACATAGAATGCAATGCATAAGCATGTGAGATCAAATTAACCACACCCAACCTAAATTTTTTGACAAAACCATAAAATCCCCAAAATTTTCCCAAAAACTTGAAAACCTAGGTCTAAATGCATAAAATGCATGAAGAAAGGGAAAAAGAAGAGATTTAGATCACTTACCAAGTGAAAGAAGCTTGGATTAGGCCAAAATATTGAAGGGAGGAAGGATTTTGGTGAAAAGAAAAGGTTTGGATTGAGAGAGAAGAGAGAGAGATCGAAATATTTGAAATGAAGCAAAGCTGGGCCGGACCTCAAATATATATTTATAGAAAACGTAGCTTGATAGATTGAGAAGGTATTGAGCTTTTATCGACAACAAATCTCGATAGATCGAGAGGTATCGAGGAGGTATCGAGGAGGTATCGAAGGCAAAAAGATCTTGATAGATCGAGGAGGTATGGAGCATCTATCGAGCAGATAGAGACTCCAAAGAATTGGCTTGATGGATCGGGCTATCTATTGAGAGGTATCGAGAACAAACCCAGAAATCTTAATAGAAGAGGCATGTATCGAGAAGGTATCAAGCAGCCATCGAGGAGGTGTCGAGCTGCTATCGAGATGCCTGAAAGAAAGTTTTCAAGGAGGAAAAGCAGCATAAGATAAATGCAAACAAGATACACACCAAAACAAGCAATCAAAGAGCATGTTAAGCATAAAACACAACCTCAACTTTAGATGCAAAGCATTCCTAGATCAAAAAAACACTAAACAAGTCTAACCAATTTTATTGCAAAACATGTTTAGACAGTCTAGAGAGCATATACTACCACATGTATTCCTTGTGATGGCCAAATCACATTGTATCTATACAAAAGTATTAAGAGTAGCAAAGAATATATGTGTTGTGTGTGAAACTTTTGCAAGAGAGCATAAGTAAATCATTGTACAAAAAGTAATGATATAGGAGAATCAAAAACATTCACACACAATCATAATTGTTTGATGGGAACCATCACTTTCGAGGCACATCATATAACTCTCACATCTCCTAAAAGTACTCTTGCAACCACATTAAAAGCATTTTGATTCTTTTTACTTTTCATGTTCTTTTCATATATATATATATATATATATTAAGCATATCATGCAGGGGCATATAAGAGAGAAAAGAAAATACCCAATTATGTAAGCTTGAATATCCTGATTTTGCTGTGCAAGTGCTACACCTTACCAAGCATGACTTTCATGAGTTGCACATAGATGTTTTATGATTGACGAGTTTTAGTGGTGAGATGGTTATTTATGCCTTTTTCTTAGGATTTTATAGTCCTTCCCATCAAAAAGAGTGATTTAAGATATGAAAGATAAGAGATCAACCAAATCATACGAATTACATAAAAGAGCCACAAAGCTCACATTGCTTAGTTGTGCATGAAGATGCTCATCTAAGTTATAAGAGATACAAAGTTGAGAAAATTTGTTTCAAAGGCCATCCAAGGTACACAAGTACCAATATACATAAACACACACTATTTTTGTATTTTTTTTTTAATTTTTTTTAATTAAAAGACTTAAAATTAATAAATTAAAAAAAAAAAGCATCAAAACTAGACTGACTCAAACCACAACATTAGCCATGCAAGAGATCAGAAAAGAGAAGAAATTACTTAGAATCTTTTTCCTTCCAAATGGGAGACTTGGATGGGTTCTTTTGCATGACCCTTTGTTCAGATGGATAAGGAGGAGAGTTGAAACCATTAAAGTTCAAGAGAAGCATGACCACCTTAAGAAGTTCCCCAAGAAGGGCTAAAGAAAGTTGGAGTTGATTTTGGTTCCCTAGAGATGACATGCTATTGCTTTATTGAGTAACTAACCACTTATAGCAATTTAGACGAGTGTGCTTAGATGCTCCATAGTAGATATAGAAGTAGGGCTTCTTTGGTAGAGACTTCTTGTTGGTGAAGCAATGATTATTCTGCTTAGTCTCTTTCTTATCAACTTTAGGGGGTGCTCCTAGAATAAATTTTCCCTTATCACTTTTATCCTTACTCACATTTTCAGTTTTAGGATAAGTTACCTTAGAGTTATCATTATTAGCTGGTGGAATAAAAATTACTCTATTTAAAGCATTAGAATAGGTACCACAAAGGAGAGAGAATGATCATACCCGAGACCTGGTTTGTTGGATGTAGATTTCTGGAAGTTTAGCATTTCATCCAGCTTAGTATTTGAAGTCCTTTCCGATTATGCTCTTATTTGAAGGAGTTCGGCAACCAATTTCTTGGTCTTTTCAACAAGAAAGTTATTCTCAAATCTCAGTGCTTCAATGGTCTGATTAGTTTCATCAACCTTGGTGGAGAGTTCCTCACGTTCTAACTCCATTTCACTTAGCTTTCTCATAGCCAACCTATAGAGCTTCTCATGCTTTTCAGAGACCTTGTACAAGTAGTGTAAGTGGTGTGGATGTCATCCTGATCATCCATCTTCTCAAATTTTGAGTCTATTAGCTTTTCTTCCTCAACAATTAAGTCTACTACTTCCTTTGGAGACTTAACAGTAGTTGTGAAAGCACTCACTATCCCATCTTGGTCTCATCAAAATCTGCTTCTGATTCCATATCACTCAAGGTTGCAGCTAGGGCTTTGCTTTTGCTAATGGATTTGAGATATGTGGGACGTTCTTACTTCATGTGTCCATATCCTTGACACCCATAGTACTTTGGCACAGCAGAAACACTGTTGCCTTAACCAGCATCCTTGAATACTCTCTTACCTTTGTCTTGGGACTTGAATTAAGAGAATGCAGACTGTTTGCAATCCTTATCACCTGCTTTGACATTCGTATTTTTTATTAACTTTTTGAATTGTCTAGTGATATAAGATATTAACTTGGTATCCTCATCTTCAGACGACTCATCGTTATCATCATTCTTAATCTTCAAGGCCATGTTCTTGCCTTTGCTACCCTTGCTAACTCTTGCTAACCCTAGTTCATAGGTTTGCAAATTCCTAATCAACTATGACAAGGGAATAGAGTCAAGATCCTTTGATTCTTCAATGGCAGTGATCTTGGCATGGAATCTTTCCAGAAGAGATCTGAGGATTTTCTTGACAATCTTGGGCTCCAGAATTTGTTCTCCAAGATTGAAGGCTGAATTCACTATGTCATTGAGCTTGGCATAGAATTCATCGAATGACTCATCCTCATCCATCCTTATTTCCTCAAAACTAGTAGTGAGCCTTTGAAGCTTGGAGTTTTTAACAGCTTTTGTGCCCTTATAGGTATTCTGAAAAATAGTCCATGCTTCCTTTGCATTGTCAGTGGAAGAGGTCTTCTTGAATTCTTCATTTGTCATAGCACTAAACAGAGCATTCCGTGCTCTACTGTTAAAATTTGCAACTTTGATCTTCGTATCATCTCGTGTTGCTGGTGGTTCTTTAGGTTTCGTCCGCCCTACTTCAACTGCAAGCCATACTTTCTCATCTAAAGATTGCAAAAAGGCTCTCATGTGCACTTTCCAATATGTATAGTTAGTACCATAAATAAATGAGGAATAATTAGGGATTGCCTACGATTCATAACAGCAAGGGTCAATGGATCACACAGCAAAAATTAAAACCTAATCAGAGTGTGTCTGCTCTAATACCACTTGTTGGGTTAAGATAGCTTGACCTTAGTTAATTAATTCAATTACCCAAGTTAATTAATTAAGTTCAATTGTATGCAAATCATGAAGGCAACAACAAATCACCAAAAATACTAAATACACAGAAAATAAATTTGACTCGGTGATTTGTTGACAAACGGGAAACACCTCACAAAGAAAAAACTTCGCCGGGTGATTTTAAGGTCACCACTCCCAAGAATCCACTAATCAACAATCAAGCGGTTACAAGTATAAAGAAGCTTAGCAACTACCCTAGCCTATCCTGAAATAAAAACCTACAGTTGAACCTTTGCTCCACAACTCCAATACCCAATTGGACTTGATCTTGTAGTAGCCTTCTTTCCCTTGATGCACAAAACTCCAATTTGTGACTAACCCTTTACACAGATCCCAGTACATGACTAACTCCAACAACTTAAACAGATGTTGTTGGCTGCAAAGTTCTTCAGTTTATCAACGATGAAGATCAGGAAACACTTGGTTACAAAACCCTATGGTGTACAAATGCAGCAGTTTCTCACAGAGAAGATAAGTCTCTTGGTATCTGTATCCGTGTATGAAAGCTTTTAAAATAAGCCTCATATATGTCTAAGGTTGGGAATAAAGAAACCCTAAACAATTACAAAAGCTTAGGCCGAATTTCAGATCTGAAAATTTGAAAATCGTAAGTCTCGATAGATCAAGCTGCTGTCGAGCTATCTATCGAGCTTCACATTAAGTCTCAATAGTAGACATCTCTCAAGCTATCGAGCTATTTGTCGTGACTTAAAGAACAACTTTTATTCATTTATTTCTTGGACCAATCTTCATGTCTTTAATACTTGACTTGAACAACATGTTTTTTGAAATACTAAACCTATCTTAAATCTACCAAATTACAAGTAAAGAGCATTTTGTCAAAGGATTAGCCAATTACAATAAAATATGACCCTAACATAAATATTTGGTTTCTCTCTCTCTCTCTTTGCTATCTCTTTTTCACTTTCATTATTTGAGGTTGATATTAGCTTTGGACAAGGGGAAAGTAATTGGAGTTATTTTAATTTAGTTTTTGCTTTTGATAATAATATATTCTTTTATTTAAAGAAAAGGCTAGAGGGGAAGTGAATATTATTATTATTATTATTATTATTATTATCTACTTCAAATATGATAGAATAACATCATCATAATTTAGTACTTTCCAGTCCTTTTTGGTAATTTGGGCCGAAACTATACATAAATTTTACCAAATGTATTATTGTAACTTTCAAAATTGTGTTTTCCAAACATACATTTTAAAAACACTATTTTTAAAAATACACTTTTTGGAACAACTTATCCAAACGGGCACTTAAACTTTGTTTTCTTAAAAACCTTTTTGTCATCTTTTCAAAAAACCAAGTTCAAGCCTGTTTGAAAATTGTATAAAACCCATGGTTTTCCATAAAACCATGGAAACCCTTTTCCTAAAATAAAATGGTTCTTAAACCTCTCTTCAAGTCTTTTCTATCCTAAAAAAAGAAGAAGAAGAAAAACCATGATTTTCTTTAAAATCATGGAATCAATTTTCATGAAAATCTGACTCTTCCCACAAAAAAAAAAAAAGTTTTACTTTTCCAAGCTCTTTTCCTTAAAATCAACACATTCTTCTTCTTCTTCTTCTTCTTCTTTTTATTTATTTATTTATTTATTATTTTTTTTACATCCAAGAAAACCTTTTTCATAAAGACCAAGAAAATTCCCTTTTTAGGATCAAAATATGTAAACCTTAGTTTTTTAGAAAACGTTTTTCAAAAATCTTGGTTTTCCCTAAAGGAAATTTCCTTTTTTTTTTTTTTTTTAAGGTAATTTAAAGCCTTTTTCATGTACACTATTTTGCACTCTTTTTCATTCTTTTAGAGGATTTTTTTCCTATGGTTCATTCTATTGAACCAATTGGAACCAATGAAGCTAACATATCCCCCCTCCCCTTGGCACTAATGTTTTGGTCCATTATGTTTGTGCATGAGAATTAATGAGAAAATGAAGGATAAATTTGTTAAAATGTGCTATCTTTCTTACTATCTCTTTTATGTTGTATATATTCACATGCTAGTTACATAGTAAATATTATACTCACATGCTAGTTACGTATATATTTAAATTTAGCTTTCACATGCTATGTATATATGTTTCACATGTTTTTATTGTAAATAACTCTTCAAAATAAATATTCACATGCTACGTTATATGTAAATAAATACTCACATGTATACATACATACATACATACATACATACATATATATATATATATATACTGTTTGTACAAAATATTTTTCAAAAACAAAATGTCAAGTATCTAATTTAATCTCTAAAACTTTAACGTTTGAATTAAAATTAAAATGGGTTACTATCCTTTGGATAGGCGGTGCGGAGTGTCTAGCGCCTTCCCCACACGTAACCGAACTTCTAAATCCAAAATCTTTTGTTCGAGACTTTTGGTTTACCTTAATTAAGTAATAACCCTTGAATTGGTTTTAGTTAATTAGGTAATTAAAAAGAATTAGACAAATTGGTGACCAATCACATCTAATACAAAATCAATGGTTGTTGGCGACTCCTCAAATTAAAATAAGAGAAAGAGACTTACACACACACCTCACCTTAGAAACATATGCCCACGAAGAATCAAATTGCCTAAAACCCATTGTGCGATAAACCAAACAAAGACTCCTAACTGGGAATCTTTTTTAGGGCGTCCATAAGGACAACTGGTTAATATAAGTTTTCTTTTGTTAATTACAGGAGTACAATTTGGTTTGACAACTTGACACCTTAACAGAAGGAACAAAACTACAAATTAGCCTTGAGAATACAATAAACGACGTGTACCCCTCAAAATTTTGCAAATTTCACTTCACACATACATTGAGATTAATTCATGATTTCTCAACAAATGTTTCCGAGATTGTGTTAAGCAGAACTTAGGATTGATAGTTTTTATTTTTAATAAAAAAAAATTCCATTAAAACTCCTCTTAGGCTAAAGCAAATAATTGTAACCACGACTCCTGCTTATGGCACTTAAGATTGGGTCGCATTAAAACATAAAATGAAGAACAGCGGATTATTACTGTAAGTCAATCCTAATAGTTTGATATATATATATATATATATGAACTGTGTGTCAAAGGAAAATGCCAAGCAAATCTTCCACAAACTATTGGAAATTATTAGCATTGCTTGAGACAATTCACTCCGACATTTGTGTCCCCTTAAGAAGTAAGATACACGGGAAAATTGATTTTGTGTGATTTATATGGGCTTTAAACCCATTAAAATTTTTAATGTCACATATTTCGCGTCAGGCGTAAAATATGAGGGAATGTGAGAATTTAAATAGAAAGGATCATTTCTCAACATAAAAAGAAAAAAAGAAAGAAAAAAAAAAAGGTGTGAGAATCAATGAAATATATATATATATATATTTACATAGGAAGAATCAATGAAATTGAGAATAGATTTGGAGCAAAATGGGGACCCAAAGTAATCGGAGAAGATTGCAATTGGAGGCCCAACGTGATTGAGGGGCAAAATGATAAAATTTCAAGTTATTAGCAATAAGAATAAGTTTGAAATAAAAATGTTTGAAATTGTACGCGTAAAACAGAATTTTGTACTACATATACAAGTTCATACAAAAAAAATTAATAATAATAAAATAATTATGAGGCTAAGGCATTCTTAATTTCTTACCTTCAGCTCCATGAGGCTGAGGCATTTTTCTTGTCAAAAAAAAAAAAAGCTCCATTAGATAATTTTTGTCAAATTTTGCCGGTAATATGTAATTTTTGATTTTTGTTAAAAAAGCAAATTCAATACTCAATATTATTTAATTTTAATTAGTTTTTTTTTTTTTTTTTGAAAAAAATCCATTCTCTATATTTATTGTTTGGTTGGTTGGGCTGAAAACTCATTCGTATTCAGGGGTCAATCCAACTTGGGTCCCTACATATATATATATATATATATATCCTTATTATTGTAAAGAAGCAGTAGAATAAAAAAGATTAGGCTTAAAAGCTATGGTTGTACCAATTAACTACACTAAATTACAACAGAGGCTTAGAAGCCTTGACACTGCTTACAGCAATTTTTTTGTTCTTATGAACCTCCAACAAATCAACAAATTCGTTACTAAAAAAAAAGGTTGTTGTTTATGCAATGAAGAGAACTATCAAGATTTGTAATGATATAGCACTACAAAAAACGCAGCTATAGTTGACCTATAGTTGCGTCTGTAAGTGTCTTTAGTTGCATTTTTTTGATATGGCCAATAGAAAAAACGTGGCTATAGCGGGCCTATAGAAAAAACGCGGCTATAGGTCCAGTTGAATAATATATATTTTTTAAAAGGATGACCAACAATATAGAGCCAAATAAAAAAAAAAAAAAATTAGGAGGACCTATAGCCACATTTTTAAAAAGCGGCTATAGGTAACAAAAAAAAAAAAAAAAAAAAAAACCCACCGAATGACATGCCACCTATCCCCACTTTCTCAACAACCCCACTCTCATCTTTTCTTTCTTTGGTCTTTCTTTTTGTGTTTTCCTGAGTTTCTTTCTTTCTTCTTTGCAAGTCACGCCCTGACTCTTCCTTCATTCTCTTTTTTCTTTTTCTTTTTTCCTTTTTCTTTCTTCCTTCTTCACTCAGCACAAGTCTTTTTTTTTTTTTTTGTCTTTGTTTCTTTCCTAACCCAGCCATGCCGCCATCCACACCAGTTACCCTCTTTTCCTCTCTCTCTCTCTCTCTCTCTCTCTCTCTCTCTCTCTCTCTCTCTTTTGTCTATAGATCTAGTTTTTGTTGTTGTTATTTTATGTTTAGTTAATAAGAAAATGGAGGACATGTTGAAAATTTTGAATGAAGTGGATATTCTAGCAATATTTGTGTCTATGTCTTGATTTGGATTTGAGTTTTGATTTTGAATTTTTTGGATCTGTGCTTGAATTTGTGCTTATGTTTCTGGGTTTATATTTGATTTTTGAATTTTTTGGGGAAAAAGAAAACTAGGAATTTTTTTTTAAAAAATGCAGCCTATAACCACGGTTATAAACGCAGCTCAAAGTGGGTCTATAGCTGTGTTTTAAAAACGCTGCTACAGGCCCGAAGCCTAAAACCGAGGTTAAAAAACGCGGCTATAGGTCTAACATTTAGCCACAGTTATAAAAAGTGGCTATAGACTCGCAGGGGGCTATTGCTGTATGATATAGGCCGGGTTTGTAAACACGGCTATATCCTATAGCTGCGTTTTTGGGGTCTATAGCGGCGTTTTTGAAACGCGGCTATAGGCCCCTTTTTTGCATTATAGATTTAATAATAATAATAATAATAATAATTTATATCTCAGCTTATTTAGTTTATTAGAATTACCATACGAGATGAAATTTGATCTATATGTAATCCAACCAACAATGGATCGTAACTTATTTTTTCAAAAAAAAAAGAAAAAACTANTTTTTTTTTTTTTTTTTTGTCGAACCTTCTATATATTTTTTTTCAACCTACTGTAAAACGAACACTTAGAACTTAGAGCACTTGCCTGGTGCGCCGGCCAGCACCCTAATCCTCCCCACAGACGGCGCCAATTGTAGGGACCCAAGTTGGATTGACCCTGAATACGAATGGGTTTTCAGCCCAACCAACCCAAACAATAAATTTATAGAGAATGGATTGAAAGGTTTAGGTGCTGGCCGTCGATCACCATGCATGAACTTTTCTTATAAAAAATGCTAAGAGTGTATTTACAAATGGGGGATGCTCCTCGGCCCGTGGCCGAGGAGGCTTTATTGTTCTCTCTTTTTTCTCCCCCCCCCCCCTTTTTACTTTACTAACTTTTCTTTTATAGTTTTCATCTTCCTATCCCCTCCTTCCATCTGTTGATCATTTATTTGCCTTTTTTTCTGGTCGTCCGTCCCATCAGAGGCCTTATCGGTACTCAAGTGGTTCACTCTGATCAACGTTATCCTGCCAAGGGGTTACCTCCCCATTAATGCGGCAAGGGGGGGTTAGTTGAATGCATTAAATGTGAGAGTGACAGCTTACTTTGGGGTTAGTCTCTCCCCAAAATCATCTTCGTCAAGCCGAGGATAAGGTGGTCCTCGGTGTGGATTGGGAAAAAAGGCTTTCCCTCACCTTGGCCTTGAATAGCCTGTGCTCCTCGGCCTGGGCCTCGGGCCTGCTACATGATGGGCCGAGGCTATCAGGCCCATGGGCCC
The DNA here is from genome assembly GCF_002906115.3 of Quercus suber. Taxonomy (NCBI): domain Eukaryota; kingdom Viridiplantae; phylum Streptophyta; class Magnoliopsida; order Fagales; family Fagaceae; genus Quercus; species Quercus suber. Next base: position 337,518 of record NW_027069849.1, read on the forward strand.
CACAATATATATTTATATATAATTCATTAGCTATAACAATAGAGATTTATAAATAATTTATGACGGGTTATTATCTATTAGAATATAAATTCCATGATTTATCATAAAAACTATACCTATTCTCCCCAATTATCTATTTCAAATCATTAAACACAATCTCATACTAATCCAATGAACATTAATTATGGTTATGTATTATGTATAATCATATGGTTTAATAAGAGAATTGAAATATCTTTAATATGATATAAATGCAAAATACATGAATAATATTATATAGATAACAGTGGTTTTTTTTTTTAAAGCAAAAAAAAAAAAGACAAAAAAAATATATTATATTCATTTCTCTTAAAATGAAAATGAATAGAAAATGAGATGAAGTTATGAACACAAAACATGATACTTAGACAATCAATATTAAAACTATTGGTAAAATTTGTGCGTGTGGAAATTGAATAGGAAATTACATGGCTATTTTGAGCATGAAAAATAACAAAGAAAAAAAAAACCATTATATCCATTTATCTTTGGATCAAGAAAAAAAAAAAAAAAAAAAAAAAAGCGGGCAACGTTTGCTAGATTATTAGAACGCAATCCTAAGTTAGAACACATTAATTTTAATATTGATTTACCCGTGACTGGCTAAAGTCAATAGAGATAATTATTTGATTAGAGTAATTGATTAGTAAGTCAAGATTTTAATAGATTAGTAAGTACCTTTGGTTGCAAATATAATCAAATACTAGGCAACAACTTGGTCCATCTTCTTCTGAGATAGGCATAAGGGAGATTCTCAACCGTTAACATTCTTGACTGTGAACATCTAGAGACTAAATCTGAAGCGTGAATAGAATAGACTCACAATTTAATAAATAAATAAGGTATTTTTAAAAAAAAAAAATAGTAAAGTACCAAATACCAAATTCTAAGTTTTAGGAAAATGGTTGTTGAGTTCATTAAATTGATATTCAAGATTTTAATTTTCAATTTCATAATGACAAATTAAAATAGTATAATGAAAACTTTCAAATCCTCTCTATTTTTCCTCCTCCCTCTCCCTAACCCTTGAAAAATGAAACCAGGTCCAGCCAACCAATTATTTATTGTTTATGGTTATGTATAAACATAAGACTTAATAACAATTTTTTTTTTGTTTCTTCTTTAGGGTACTATTAGGGCAATCTGCGGGTTTCTGGGCACATCAAAAGCTTTGAAAGAAGCAACTTTCCTAGTCTACCAATCTACCCAATGCATATATATCTTCCAAAATATTGAAATTTTTATGCAAGCAAAACCGTTGGTTTCGGTGTTGGAAAATTTGATTTTGCACCTCATACAAAACACACAGTGGAAGCAACAATCACGGATCTACTTCATTCATGAAAGATAACATGTAACTTTGAATTCTAGAACAAAGAATAAAAAGCGTACCTTGATGCTATGAAATTCAAAATCAAGACTTGAGAATACCTCTAATCATCATCTCAATTCCACATGGTGCCTGAGAAGTATGGTCTCTCAATCAGTTTACATGTATATGTTCAAGGGATAATAAGAGAGTGGCTTACACTCACATACACACCATTTCCATAATCATATTTTATCTTATGAAAATTCTGTATGTTTCTCTCCTTATACATAATTGATTATCTAATTGGGCTAGCCTTTGGGCCTACCCAATTGGGCTTTAGTTTGTGGCTTAAGATGGGACCAAAGGGAACAAATAAGATTCTAACTTCAATAGGCCTTGGGCTTATCTATCAACTCTTGACAAGTCCAAAATTATCATTAATTATATTTAATACTACTGTATAAATATAATTGCACTCTAAGCCGTATTAATAAATTATATTCCAAGACTCTAATGATATCATTTGACCCTTCCATGAAATATCTATAGTGAACAAAGTCATAATAAACTGTCACTGTGTAAACAACTATTTTATCATTGAGTACCCGGTTTAATCTTTTAGTTATTCACATTTATTAAAATTCGATTTCAATAAATATAATCTTTAGTAACTCCTCACTAAAGTGGGCGCTCTGAATAACCAGTTTCCATTAAACTTATCTTAAGGGGATATTTCATGTCTTTATAAAAAGATATTATAGATTCCATCTTGAGAATATGTGTTCCCTCAACACTGTGTAGTTACCCAACATACTAAGGTTTTGACCATGAATATTAGATCTCACTTCTGACATATCAAAGTAACATACATTTCATGATCGGGTTCACTATTCTCTCAAGATTGAGAGTCTATGAAATTAGAAATCGTGAGATTAATTATTCAAGTGATAGTTGTTGATTGAATAATTAATCCCACAGTGGTCTAGTTCAATATGTCTTAACTCTTAAAACACATCAACACATCAACTAGAAGTCTCCACTTCTATGATCAAAATAAACTATCTTAGTTGATGTGTTTTAGTCTTCGCAAATGAAACGTCAAATTTCATCACCAACTACGAACTATATTTTGAGTTTACAAGGAACTTGTAATTTACATCTTCTGTAACTAAATCACATACAATGCGTCTCAAGGAATATAATAATGTCCCATTAGTTCATTTACAAATAGTTTCATATAATTAAACAATTTAATTATTTATGACATGCTAATAAATTGGATTTTAGGACATAAACCCCAACATTCAGTTGAAGGTCTAGCCCTAGGGAAATACATACCCCTTCGCCCCTAAGGGCAAATGATTCGAAAAATAGTTAAGCACAATCTCATACTAGTTTATTTAATTGAAAAAATATGAAAAATTAAGGAAAAAAAATTATTTTTTTTAAGAAAGAAAACCATACTATTTTCTTTTTCATTTGTCTAGTTCTACACCCACAATCCAATTATCAAAATTTCTCTATAAATAAAAATAAATAATAAAAAAAAAATTCTAAAGAGATATCTATAGAATACTAAGAAAAAAAATATCTCACTTTCCCACAATTTCTCAATAGCAAATCATCACAAAAACTCCACATGTTCAGTAAAGTGTATTATATCTTCTTCTTAAATCCATTTCCTTTGGACCCATATGACGAAAAGCCGTATAATTAACCAAAAACTCATTCTCATTTTCTTTCCCACACGCTTTTGCACTTAATAAAGTGAACATATGTGTCTTCTTCTTGTTCATGTTATTGCGATCTGTGCTGGCAGGAGGTGTAGCTTAATCACTTGGCCACAAAAAACCCCAACTTGAAAACAGGGATTATATATATATATATATATAATCAAATTGAGTGGAAATGGGCACAGAATGATCTCAAACAAACAAACCAGCAAAAAAGAAAGAGAGTACATATTCTCAAGAAAACAAGCAGCCCAAACATCTAAGCAACCACTTAATGAGTTAATGTAACTCTCAATCTTTTTGGGTATAAAACAAGGGCTATTTAGTTAATTTGTAAATAGGACAATTGGTTAATATATAAAAGTTTTCTTTTATTAATTACAGGAGTAAAATTTGGTTATGACAACTTTGACATCTTAACAGAAGGCACAAAGCTACAAATTAGCCTTGAGAATACAGAAAACAACGTATACCTCTCAAAAAATTTCAAATTTCACTGCACACATTACTTGAGATTTATTCATGATTTCTCAACAAATGTTTTCCGAGATTGTGTTAAGCAAAGGTAATTCATTTTGATATCTGTGTCCCCTTAAGAAGTAAGATACATGGGAGAATTGATTTTGTGTGGTTTATATGGGCTTTAAAACCATTTAAATTAATTTTTAAATGTCGCATATCTTTCGTCTGGTGTAAAATTGGAGGGAATGTGAGGATTTAAATAGAAGGGATCATTTCTCTACATTAAAAAAAAAAAACAAAAAAAAAAACAAAACAAAACAAAAAAACAAAAACAAAAGAGGAAACGAAGAGAATCAAATCCTTTCCAATGGCTCTACCGAGAATAGGAAAAATGAAATTGAGAATAAATTTGGGGGGGGGGGGGGGGGAATATGGACCCAAAGTAATCAGAGAAGATTGCTAGTGGAGGCACAACATAATTGACGGAAAAATGATAAATTTCAGGTTATTAGCAATAAGAATGAGTTTAAAATAAAAATGTTCTAAATTATAGACGTAAAACAGAATTTTGTACTACTATATATACAAGTTAATACAGAAAACTATTTCTTACCTTCATCTCCACTAGATAAATTTTGTCAAAATTTTGTCGGTAATATGAAATTTTGGTTTTTTGTTAAAAAAGCAATGGTTGCAGAGTTGTCACCATCATCAAATGAGAAATGTGGATGTGAATCATGAGGAAGTTGTAGAAGCACGTTTCTGCACTTGTCTTGTTCTAGACGGCTCTTCAATAGTACTACTATGTTTCTTCATCATGTGTACAAGTGCTATTGCAGTCTCCTATATTCTATTCCAAAAAGCAAAATGTTGGCAAATTCAGGTCCATCAGTGAGATGTGCCTAAACATTGGTCAAGTTTGCATGATTGAAAATTTGAGCCGTATACCTTCTTTTTTTCTTTTCTTTTTTTTTCTTTTTTTTAAGGAAATTATGAGACAAAAATTGTAGTTTTTAGTAACACATTTCCTAAATGTGTGACAAAAATATAAAAGTTATCTTTCTTTTTTTAATATATATATATATATATTTTTTTTTTTATAATTTGTCAAAAAAAAAAAAAACTAAGATAAAAAAAATGTTAGAATTTCTAGTCTATTCCGATTCTAACTCACTAGATATCCTAAAAGTCACAAAGTATATGTTTGGGCAAAAAACTATTTTAGTCCTTACATTTTGGGGTTACTGTTAATTTGATATCTACATTTTGGTATAGTTAATTTAGTTTGTATTATTTTCAGCTTGTAGTCACTTTTCATTAGTGAGTTGACGATGGAGACCAAAATATTGCAAGTTGAAAATAACTAAAATCAAATTGACTGCTATCAAAATGTAGGGATCAAATTGACCGTGACCCTAAAATAGAGGAACTAAAATATTATTTTCCCCTTAAAGATAATGACAAAATTGAAATGCCAATGCCATTGTGAGGTAGGAATATTAATTTATTCAAAAAAAAAAAAAAAGTGTTTCATTTTATTAGGAAGGAGCTTTGTTTTGTTAGACTGTGCCATCATCAAATTGTTGTTTGTTGTTTACTTGTTTCTTTGCTTCATTCTTTCTCCTCGAGAAACAATAATACATGTAATGATATTGTTGGGTTAGTATAGATTGTTCCCAGTTCATTAATTTAATTACCCAAGTTGATTAATTAAGTCAAACTACATGCAAATCGTGGAGACACCAATAAATCACCAAATAAACTAAATGCAACAGAAATTAAATTGACAATGTGATTTTTTGACAAATTGGGAAAACCACTTGCAAGACAAAAACTCCACCGGGTGAATTTAAGGTCACCACTCCTAAGAATCCACTAATCAATAATCAAGTGATTACAAGTATGAGGAATCTTACCACTACTCTGGCCTATCCCAAAATATCAACTTACAGTTGAACCTTCACTTCAATACCTAGTTGGACTTGATCTTCTAGTAGCTTTCTATTAAGAGCTGAAATATGGAAGAAAGTACTGGAAAAGTAGAGAAAAAGATGGAGGGAAGTACTGAGAAGAATAGAGAGATGGGAAAGAAGAGATATTAGTCACTTTGAGGGGACCACCTCCAAACAGAGTCAGAATAAGAAAAAGAAAGTAACTGAGTAATTCCAAGCTTATCTTTATTATTCCAAAATTGGGCTTATATACAATTACAATCACTTACAATCTTAGTAACTAGCAATTGTAACTATCTCTAACAGTTTCCTAACTAACTGTCACTAACAGCTCACTTTACTGCACATGCCTCTGTAAAGCACCACTGCACGCGCGCCTCATCACCACAATGGGCACACCTCATCACATTGTTAGGCACGTCACACACACACACACCTAATCCAGCTGTTAGGCATATCACACACACTAGTTGTCGAGCCAGCTATTGGCACATCAGACACACTACTAAGCCAACACACCTAAGCCAGCACCCCAGTATCTTAACAACTCCTCCCTCCTTAAAATAGCTTGCCCACAAGATGAGGGAATTGCTATTGAAGGACAAGCAAATCCTCCCAAGTAGCATCATCTGCATTTCCTCCTTGCCACTGAATAGGTGTTGAGTTATAAGCCTATTTCTAAGCTTGTGAGACCTGATTTGGAGAACAGCAACTGGTTCAGGTGTAAGAATGCCATTAGAGTTCACTGATGGAAGCAAAGCAACAGCTACATGATTGTGTCCAAGCTTAGCTTTCAAGTAAGAGACACGAAATGCTGGATGTATGGCAGCATCAGATGGTAAGTCCAGCCTATAAGCAACCTTTCCAATTTTCTCCAACACCTAGTAAGGACCAAAGAACCTAGGAGAGAGCTTATAAGAAGCTCTGTAAGCCACTGATTGCTGCTTGTAAGGCTGTAGCCTTAAGTAAACCCAATCACCAACATTGAAAGCTCTCTCAGATCTATGAAGGTCACATTATTGCTTCATACGAGCTTGGGCATCTACCAAATTTTGTCTGAGTAAAGTTAAGATATGCTGCCTGGATTGAAGAAGAGAATCCACAACTGCCACTTGAGTTGTTCCAGGAATGTAATCCAACAAATGAGGAGGGGGAAATCCATACACAGCCTCAGCAAAGCAACAGCTACATGATTGTGTCCAAGCTTAGCTTTCAAGCAAGAGTCGTGAAATACTGGATGTATGGCAGCATCAGATGGTAAGTCCAACCTATAAACAACCTCTCTAATTTTCTCCAACACCTGGTAGGGACCAAAGAACCTAGGAGAGAGCTTATGAGAAGCTCTATAAGCCATTGATTACTGCTTGTAAAGCTGTAGCCTTAAGTAAACCCAGTCACCAACATTGAAAGCTCTCTCAGATCTATGACGGTCACATTGTTGCTTCATACGAGCTTGGGCATCTACCAAATTTTGTCTGAGTAAAGTTAAGATATGCTACTTGGATTGAAGAAGAGAATCCACAGCTGCCACTTGAGTTGTTCCAAGAATGTAATCCAACAAACGAGGAAGGGGAAATCCATACACTGCCTCATATGGAGTTACTTTGGTAGCTGAATGGTAATTGTTGTTAAACCAATACTCTGCTAAGTAAAGCCAATCAGACCATTCAGTAGGCCTATCTGCAGAAAAAGATCTCAAGTACTACTCTAAGCATTTATTTACCACTTCTGTCTGGCCATTAGTTTGTGGGTGATATGCTAAGGACATAGCAAGTTTAACCCCTTGTAATTTGAATAACTCAGCCCAAAATTTAGCAGTGAACACCGGGTCCCTGTTAGAAACAATGGAGGTTGGCATACCATGCAATTTAAGGACATTTTGAGCAAACAAGGCAGCCACTTTAGCAACAGAAAAAGGAGACAATCCAATAAAGTGGACATATTTAGGAAGCCTATCCACAATCACCATTACTGTGTCCAACCTTTGAGAAATAGGTAAGCCACTTACAAAATCCATACTAACAACAGTCCAAGGCTTATGAGGAATGAGAAAAGGCTGTAACAACCCAGCTGGCTTGCAAGTTTCATGCTTCATTTGCTGACAAACCCCACACTCTCTAATATGGAGTTTTAAGTCTAATTTCATCCCCACCCAAAAAAAATCATGTTTCAATCTATGGAAAGATTTGAGAAAGCCAGAATGGCCACCTAAGAACTATCATGGACCAAGTGAAGCACCTTGGACTTCAAACTGTTCTGTTTATCCAAATAGACCCTCCCTTTGTACAGAATTAACCCATTGTGCAAAGAAAAGAATTTAGGACAGGTTGAACCAGATTGTAGCTGCTGTAGCAGCTTCTGCGTCACAATGGAGGACTGATAGGTAGCCTTCAACTCTTCAATCCAAGAAGGACTTGGGAAAGAAATTAAACACAAACATGGAGAGGCCACAACAGAGTTAGAAACAGCTGAATCCTCAAACCCAACACCTAACCTCCTAAACAAGGCATCAGCTACCTTGTTCTCACACCCTTGCTTATACTCCACCATAAACAAATACCCCAGCAATTTAGTCAACCATTTCTGTTGGGCAGGAGTAGCAATTCTCTGCTCTAGGATGTACTTCAAACTTTGTTGGTTAGTTTTTATAACGAAAGGTATGCCTAAGAGATAACGTCTTCATTTATGTACTGTTGTGACTAATGCCAATAATTCCTTTTCATAGGTAGACAATTGTAGTGCTTTGCCCTTAAGAACTTGACTATGAAAAGCAATTGGTCTATGATTCTGCATCAAAACAGCTCCTAAACCACTACTTGATGCATCACACTCAATAATCAGGTAGAGCTAGGACAAAGGGTTTACTTACAGCTACTTTGAGTTGGTCAAAAGCTGTTTCAGCTTCAACATACCAAATAAAGGCATTCTTTCTAAGCAAAGCAGTCAAGGGGGCAGCAATCTGTCCATAGTTCTTGATGAATTTCCTATAATATCCAGTCAAGCCCAAAATCTCCTTCAAAGCCTTGACAAAAGTAGGAATTGGCCAAGCCTCCTTTGCTATAGTCTTCCTTGGATCTATGCTCACACCTTGGCCAGATATGATATGCCCAAGATATTCCACTTTTGAGCTCCCAAATGCACATTTACTCTTCTTAGCATACAACTGATGTTGCTGCAACAACTCCAAAACTGATCTAAGATGCTGAATGTGAAGCTCCAAGGTAGGACTAAAAACAAGAATATCATCAAAGAATACCAGCATAAACCTTCTCGAATAAGGCCTAAAAACATCATTCATAAGGGACTGAAAGGTAGAGTGGGCATTAGTTAAACCAAATGGCATAACCAAAACTCATAATGCCCATCATAGGTCCTAAAGGTAGTCTTAGAAATATCCTCCTCCCTCATACAGATTTGATGGTACCCTGATCTCAGATCCAACTTGGAGAAGATGGTAGCACCAGCAAGCTCATCCAATAACTCATCAATTATAGGTATAGGGAACTTATCCTTGACAGTAGCTTGATTCAGAGCCCTGTAGTCAATGCACATCCTCCAAGATCCATCTGCCTTCCTTACCAACAAAACTGGAGAAGAGAATGGATTGTGGCTAGGCCTAATAGAACCAGCTTCCAACAAGTCAGCAATGATCTTCTCAATTTCAGTTTTTTGAAAGTGTGGGTACCTATAAGGCCTTTGACAAATTGGAGCAGTACCATCCTTTAAAAGGATTTGGTGTTCATGCCCTCTAAAAGAAGGCAATCCAGTAGGTGTATCAAAAACTTATGCAAACTCCACCAACAACTTCTCAATCAAAGGATCACAAGCTAGCTGAAATGGGGAAGTTCCTGAACCCAAAGAAACTATCTGCAAGAAAATCCCTTCTTAATAGGCTTCCTAAAGAAGTGATCACTTTCTTGGAGAGTGGAATTAGTAGGATGCAATCCAAACAATGTAACAGGTCTGCCAAGATGCATGAATTGCATTGAAAATGCCAAAAAAATCCCACTGTATCAGACCTAAAGATCTTACCCATTAAGTCCCTAAGACCAACTCACAGTCTCCTAAGGGTAAGACATTCAAGTCTATAGAGTAGATATGACCCTGCAAAACCACCTCAACATCCACACAAACACCCTTAGTCTTGATTTTTTTTCCCCATTAGCTACCTTAACCTCAAATGAAACAGTAGGGTCCAATTGTAGTTGTAATTTGGAAAAAAAGGCAGCATCAAGAAAATCATGAATGCTGCCAATGTCAATCAAAATGATAACCCAATGACCATTGATTGTGCTCCTAATTCTCATGGTACCAGGTGAAGGACTACCTAAAAGGGCATATAGTGTAATCTCGGGTTCAAGCATATTATCTTTAGACTCAACAAAAGCAAGATGAGGCACCTCAGAATTATAAGCCAATGCACTATCACCCTCATTAAGCTCTACCAATTGTACACTAGAGCTAGGCCCTTGAAAGGGACAAAGACCTTCCAACGAAAAGAGTTTAGCAGGCTTACAATGGTGTCCATGTTGAAATTTCTCATCATAATTAAAGTAGAGTCCTTTCTTCCTTCTCTTTTCCATCTGTGTTGGTGATAACTTCTGCAAGGGCAACTTGAACTTGGAATCCAACCTAGTATAAAGTCTTGGTCCAAGAACTGAAGGTTTAGTCACTTCTAGTAAGGATGATTTTAGAAATTTCTTACTACTCATCACATATTCCTTTTGAATCTTAGCCAAACCAAAAGCCACATTGAGAGTTTTGGATTAAGCACTTTTACAGGCAATCTAATTTCATCTCTAAGGCCACTGAGGAAAAACCTCAATTTTCTAGTGAGGATGATTTTAGAATTTGTTACTACTCATCACATATTCCTTTTGAATCTTAGCCAAACCAAAAGTCACATTGAGAGCTTTTGGATTAAGCATTTTTACAGGCAATCTAATTTCATCTCTAAGGCCATTGAGGAAACAGCTCAATTTGTGATTTTCAGACAAATCTCTAATTCTGTTAGAGAGAGCTCTGAATTGGGCTTTGTAATTAATTACATTACTGGTCTGTCTCAACCTTGTCCAAGCCTCCATAGGATCTTCATAGGCAGACGAACCAAACCTGATTAACAGAGCCTCCACAAAACTCTCCCAAGCCACAAATACCCCCAGATGCTTCACAATCTTGGAAACATGCTAGAGCCTCACCATCCATATGAAAAGAAGGCATCAAAAGCCTCTCACTCAGTGGGACATGATAGAAATTGAAATATTGGTTAGCCTTTTATACCCAAGTTGCTGGATCATCTCCTCTGAATCTTGGAAATTCAAGTCTCACACTTTTAGCCAAACTTTGTAATGGCAAAAACATAGCTTGGGACGATGGTGTTTTAGGAGATGATGGTTGTTGTCTCTTCTCTTCAGCCTCCGTTAACTTCTGTAAAGCTACACTGATGGCATTCAATTGTTGGGTATTAGCATTCAATTTCTTAGTGATTTCTTGAAGAGAGTGGGCATGGTGGTCTATGGTAGTACGTAAGGATGTAATGGATTCATTGATGTAGGCTGTAGAACAGGTTTTAGTCATGGTCACGGGAAAGAGGGCTTTGATACCAATTATTACGAGCTGAAATATGGAAGAAAGTACTAGAAAAGTAGAGGAAAAGATGGAAGGAAGTACTGAGAAGAATAAAGAGATGGGGAAGAAGAGATATTGGTCACTTCGAGGGGACCACCTCCAAACAGAGTCAGAATAAGAAAAAGAGATTAACTGAGTAATTCCAAGCTTATATTTATTATTCCAAAATTGGGCTTATATACAATTACAATCACTTAAAATCTCAGTAACTAGCAATTGTAACTATTTGTAACTATCTCTAATAGTTTCCTAACTAACTGTCACTAATAGCTCACTTAATTGCACACGCCTCTGTAAAGCACCACTGCACGCGTGCCTCATCACCACAATAGGCACACCTCATCACACTGTTAGGCACGTCACACATATACACACACTACTAATCTAGCTGTTAGGCATATCACACACACTAGCTGTCGAGCTAGTTGTTGGCACATCAAACACACTATTAAGCCAACACACCTAAGCTAGCCCCCTAGTATCTTAATACTTTCTTTCATTTCTTGCACAAATCTCCAATCAATGACTTACTCCTTTGCACAAATCCCAATACGTGACTAACTCCAACAACTTGAATGATTGTTGTTGGCTGCAAAGTTCTTCACTTCATAAATGATGAGATCAAGAAGCACTTGGTTACAAATCCTTAAGGCATACAAACGTAGTAGCTTCACACAGAGTATATGAGTTCTAGGTCTCTGTTTCCGTACTTAATGACTTTTAAAATAAGCCTAATATGTGACTAAGGTTGTGAGAAAAGAAACCCTAATCAAACAAGTCATCATGTGTAGAATTTCATATCTGGAAATTTTGAAATCGTAGATCTCTATAGATCGAGCTTTTGTCGAGCTTGTATCGAGCTTCTTCATTAATTTTCGATAGCAGTATCTATCGAGCTTCTGTCGAAACTTAATGAAATAGCTTTTCTTCACTTGTTTCATGGATCAATCTTCATGTCTTTAATGATACCACTTGATATGTTTGAACAACATACGTCTATTAAACCTAACTTAGATTTACTCAATTATAAATAAAGTGCATTTTATTAAAAGATTAACCAATTATGTAGAAAATATGACCTTAACAGATATTATAGTAATGTCTTTACCACTATGAGTGAGTGTTGTGATAACATGATAACATGATCCCATGATTGTGAAAAACTATCTAGGATTATAGTCACTTGCGTCTTGTAAGACAATTCATGGCCCGCATCCGCTAATTCTTTTGCTATCAATTCTATTTTGTTAACATGATCACCCACGTAATCATTTTCATTCATGTGAGAGCCATTAAATTTATTTTATTTATTTTAAATCTTCCCCTACATAAAATGCATAAGGTTAATAGGTAAAATGAAAATGTACAACTATTTAGTGTTTTTAATTGTATACGTGGCATAAATTTATGTAGCCACGCGGCACACAATAAGGAGTGGTCAAAAAAAAAGTCAAATGTTTCGCTTTTATATTATTATATTATATAGACACACACACACACACACGCATATATATATATATTATTTTAATCATGGAAAAGAATCAAAAGATTTTTATCACTGTTTTGTTTGCAATTTGGTTATGTTTTATATTTTGACATATGTTCATATTTGAAAAAAAAAAAAAATTTTGATTTGGAAAGAACTTTTACGATATTGTAGACAATCTTTGCTATATTTGTACTCATTACTATGTGTGAAAATATATTTAATATACTCTTAGGGGGAAAATCCCCTATTTCAATTCTTAATTTTTTTTTCTCTCTCTTAATTCTACTCCTTATGATTTTGGATCTACCATATGAGATTGAATGAAGTTTGAATCAAAATTTGGTATGAAAATTGTGTTTACACAATGTAAATATTATTGCTTACATATTATAAACATGTTTAAGACTTTACATGTTTATAAATACGATTAATTGTTTTTGAACTTTTATCTCAGGTTGTGATGTTTATAGATTCAGATTAAAATGAGAAAGTTATGAATAAAACCTCGAAAGAATACTGAAATGTTCTACACATTAATAGTTTGAAAAAAAAAAAAGATTATTTTAATTCAAGAAGATATTTTGCATATAAATAAGATGAGAAGAAATTCAAACTTAAAGGGGTGATTGAGAAGATTTGATCTTGACAAAGGGGGTACCAACAAACAACAGACAATGACCTTGGCCCCATGTCTTTGTTCACCTAAGGCGAGGACCAGGACCTTGGCCTCGTTCCTATTGTCCCAAGTTACCTAGATGAGGATTATGGCCTATAGACCAAACTTAGGTTCCTACATCATTATTTACAAGCACGAAGACAAAGAACATGCATGAACATGCATCTGATAGAAAGAAAAGGCAGCTCAAGGATTCCATAAAACATGGGTACCAAGAAGCAACAATTCAAAAATACAAAACGGCAAATCTCAATAGGTTGTTTCCGCTCACAGTCAGAGTTTCAGTGCACAAGCAGGAAGTGATATCAGAGTAATTATAAACGGGAATAAGGACAGGAAAAGGAGCAATTTGATTGATGAGGACGAGGATGAAATATCGGTGCTTGAAGTGAAGACGACTGTTAGTTGCTATTCTTCGAAAGGCTCTAAGGCTTGAATTCCTTGACACAACCTTAATTTTTGTTTCACCTGCAGCCGACAACAAAACTACCATCTTTCCTATCCACATTCTGCTCGGTAAAATCCCTTTCAACGTTGCATAAAGAACCAACAAAGAAGATAATCTTACTACATATTAAAATAGACCAACTTTCTCGGTGAATATATCTCGGCCAGGTAAGCGGCCAAGATCCCTGCATTCTCACCAATGTCTTTTAGCAAAGAGATAATAAGGATAGTTTTGAATGAATCAACATAATATTGGAATGAATCATATTATTATTTGGAAAGAAGTTTCAAGATGGGGAGACCTAGTAGAGATTGAAGCAAAAAAATTGTTATGTTTGTACCCCTATTGTTGCATACGTGTGTGGAAATATGTTTAGGTTAGTCTTTGAACGAGAAAATTCCTATTTCAACTCCATTTTTCTCAACTATACTCCTTATAATTCTGGATCTACATATAGAAAGGGATGAAGTTTAAATTAAATTTTAGTATGGAAATCGTATTTACTTACTAAAAAATTTATCATGGACATGTTTAATTTTTTATATGTATATAAATATGTTTAAGGGTTTTTTGTGCGTATAATATTAGAATTATCTAGTGAAAATAAAGAGTGAGCGTTCAAGAAGTTGGTCGGAGATTATATTTCTGAAGCTTTTAGAAAGGGTACCTATAATTGGATACCTCAATAATAAAAGATAGTGTCATTCATCTACTTATCATGTTATTAAGTAGAGTGATACAAAGTGGTCGAGTTTAGTATGTTGTATAAGATTAAGGTTTTTTTTTTTTTTTTTTGAGAAGATTAAATTATAATAGTTCCCTTTTTTTTTATTAAGTAGGAAATAATTATTGTATAAGATTAAGGTTTTTTTTTTTTTTTTTTTTTTGAGAAAATTAAATAATAATAGTTCCCTTTTTTTTATTAAGTAGGAAATAATTGATTTGATTATTCATCAAGGAGATGAATAGTATAAGATATGATATGGATGATAAATTTACGTAGAAGTTAAACTTAATAAAGGTAATTTGAAATAAAGATTCATATCTTTAAAATGGTGTAAATAATAAACTCACAAAGTTTCTGGGTGGTGTATGTTATACAAGTTTGAACTTTCTATAGCAGATGCCATTTATTAACTATTGCAAAGAGCAATTATATTATTATTATTATTTTTTTTTTCTGTTGGACACTTTTTTTCTTTTTTTGATAAGGGATACTGCAACTTTATTAATATTACGAGAAAGAAAATAGATCATGAATAAGAGCATACTCAATGAAGCAGGGGTTCTCTTCAATCCATGCGGTGAAATCAACAACGCTTTGAGCATGTTTGGCTAGTAGGTGAGCTGGTTTATGAATTTGACTTGGTGAAATTCTTTACATAGTGTGAGCATGCCAGCTATGAGTGGTTCCACGAATAATGGTGGATTGGAAAGTCAATTTAGAGCTCAATACATGATCATGGAGTCGCCTTCCAAAATGATCTCACGGACACCAATATCCTTGTCAAAGAGCAGACCGGTTTCGAATGCTTTTGCCTCTGCTTCCAATGCACCCAACGGTATCTCAAATATTTTGCTCAGAGCTGCCTCAACCCTGCCTTCGCTGTCCCTAATATTCACGCCTACCCTTGCTGATTTGTGTTCTGTCAAGAGTGCTCCGTCGATGTTAACTTTGTACCAATTTCCCGGTGGTGGCTCCCACAAGCTTCTCAACACCTCCGTAGGTGCAGACAGGCCTAGTGACTCTATTGCTTTGGTGTACTCTGCCAGGTAAATTGCTGCCCAGTGAACCATCTCCCTCCCTGACTTCTATTTTCCCCCAGTCCTTAACACTTTCCTATTGCACCACAAGGCCCACGCAACGGTGACCACCATAGCAACCCGTGCTTCCTCCACTTTGTCCAGAATTAACATATGCCATAGTATGTCTTGGAAAGACCACCCATCTGAAACACCCGCAGGGGTTGACACCTTTGTGCATGCCCATGTCTCTCTGGCAATCTCGCAATTCCTTAGCACATGGGTCGGAGTCTCCTCCAATTTACAAATGTCATAGATTGAATCCTGTAGGACTTTCCTTCGTTTGAGATTGGCCTTTGTTGGCAGCAACTCCCTACATGATCTCCAAGTAAAGTGCCTAATTTTATGGGGCACGGGGAGGTCCCATATTTTCCTCTAGAAACGGCGGACTTGGCTACTGTCCGAGCTGGACCCAAAGTGCACCGGTTGTGCTAGCTTCTCGGCAAGGGTATATGCACTGCGCACAGTAAAGCAACCATGTGAGGAAGCAGCCCTTACCATTTTATCGTTTGGCAAATTGAGTGCTTAGAGGAATTCCTTTAATCACCTCTGCCTCATGTGGGTAAAATGTGAGTTAAGGACCTCCATTTTCCAGCAGCCATTGACCTTATTTATCAGCTCTCCCACTCTTGTATCTGACTGTAAAAATAGGCGTGGTGATTGAATCTTATATGTAGGGCCTGTAGGAAGCCATTTATCCTCCCAAATCTTTATGTTCATACTGTTTCCCACCCTCCATCTCATCCCTTCTTTCACAAGTGATTGAGCCGCCATTATGCTTCGCCAAGTATATGAGGAATTATTTTTTAGAGTAGCATGGATGAAGTCACACCTTGGAAAATACTAGGCCTTTAGTACTCGATAAACAAGAGAATTATGGTCAGTTTGAAGCCGCCACCCTCAATTCGCTAGGAGGGCAAGATTGAATTGTTTTAACTTCTTAAAAACCATGCCACCACATGACTTTGGCTCACATAACTTGTCCCAACTAAGCCATGCAATTTTCTTCTCATCATTCTTTTGGCCCCACCAAAAATTTCGGATCATGCTTGTGAGCTCTTTACATAAGGAGTCTGGTAGCTTGAAGCAACTCATTTTGTATGTTGGAATTGCTTGAGCAACTACTTTAATTAGCACTTTCTTTCCAGCTTTTGATAGCATCTTTTCCTTCCATCCTACCAATTTCTTTCCAAGTTTCTCTTTAATACTAGTGAAAGTATTCCTCTTATCTCTTCCCACAAGAGAAGGTAGGCCAAGGTACTTCTCATGTTGTTTTATGACTTGTGCACCAAATCTATTTTTTTATCTCTTCTAGGACCTCTCTTGGTGTATTCTTGCTGAATAATAATGCCGTTTCAGTCTTATTCAGTTGTTGACCAGAAGCTTGCTCATATACTTGCAAAACTCGTTGTAGTGAGTTGCATTCCAAAATAGAGGCCTTGCAAAATAATAGGCTGTCGTTGGCAAAGAAAAGATGTGATAGCTTTGGTCCTCCACGACATAAAGCAAGTCCTTCCATATTTCCTTCCCATACTGAATTTTTTTATCAATGTTGACAAACCCTTTGCACATAAAAGAAAGAGATAAGATGATAAGGGACCTCCTTAACACCCCTTAATGGTACAATATGCCCCCTTGGGCTCCCATTAAATTTTATAGCATAAGTTATAGATGTGACACACTGCATAATTAATCCCCTCCACGTTACATCAAAGCTCAACTTCTCTATGATTTTATCTAGGCATTTCCATTCCACCCTATCATAGGCTTTACTTATATCAAGTTTTAAGGCCATCTCTCCCACCCTTCCCTCTTTTTCTTTTTTTCTTTTTTGCTTATATGATGCATGGTTTCAAATGCTATAAGAATATTATCAATAATAAGTCTATCATGCACAAAAGCACTTTGTGTTTCACTAATTATCATAGGAATGATCTTTTTTAGTCTATTAGCTATAGTTTTTGATGCAATTTTGTACACCACATTACATAAGCTAATAGGCCTAAAATCAGTAACTAGTTTCGGCTCCTTTATTTTGGGAATGAGGACAATGTGTGTGTCATTAAAATTGGGTGGGAAAACACCAAGGTTTAGGAAATCAAGTACCGTAGTAGTCACCTCTACCCCCATATGTTGGCCAGAAATGCTGGAAAAAGAGTGGGGGCATTCCATCAGGGCCAGGCGCTTTCAGAGGATACATTTGCTTTAGTGCATATCTCACCTCCTTTGCTATGAAGTCCTCAAGTAGCATCTGGTTCATTTGTTGGGTGACTTTCGGATTTATTGCATTCAGTAATTCAGTGAATTCAGTTGGATTGCTAGAAGTGAATAGATTCTTGTAGTACTCCACCACAATCTCCTCTATCTTATGCTCCTCTTCTTGCCACACTCCATTTGTATCCGTCAACCCTTCAATGAGATTCTTTTTATACCTGGCTGAAGCTTTGGCATGAAAAAAAACTCATGTTCCTGTCTCCTTCTTTGAACCAATTCAATTTGGCTCGTTGACGCCACATCTCATCTTCTTTTTCAAGCCAACAATTCAGTTCTACCCTTGTTTTTCGCATGGATTATGCAATATCTAGATTTGATGGTTGGATCTCAAGCCATTCAAGTCACTTCTGTAATTCAACAACCTTCCTGCCCACGTGCCCAAATCAGATTTATTCCATGCTTCTAACCTTGCCCGGCACTTATCTAAACAAACCCTAAGCACATATTCGAACCTAGTAGCTTGTCCTTCCTCCCATGCATTTCTAACCACCTCTTCACATTGGTGATCCTTCAGCCATATTAATTCAAATCTAAACAGTTTTTTCATCTTCTTTTTTAGGCGTGGTCTGATGCCGAAGAAGTTAAATGATGGAGTTTGGCTGCCAAGAATAGATGCAACCAATCTAGAGAGAGACACATTCTCACTATAATGGAAGAGTTACTAGAATGTGTCCGGTTTGGAGCCATATTACATGAATTCACAATTGCCTTTCCTGAAACGCGAAAATCTACTGATTCAAAAACACAATCCCACAAATTTTGCCTAGCCAAACATATCAAGATTTTCACGATTTGCTAAATGCCCCTTTTTGTCTCTCAATACACCTAAACAAACGGGCTCTAACTCTACTTCACTAGAACTTGAGAGGGGAAAAGAAATGATATTTCTCCCTTGGAATGGAAGAGATTGGGAGTTTATATAGTAGTGGTGAAGAAAATATGAATGGAGGGGACTTTAATGAGAGTTGATGGTGGAAGTGATGAGCAAGGAAAACAACTAAAACCTCAGTTTTTCCCGAGCTTCTGTAATAATTCTCAGAGCTAACTTAAAAAAAAAAACATATCTTTCTCAATTATGAAATAAATTGCTTCATTCTAGTACTCATAGTGAAGCCCCAGATGTCTTGTTCTTGGTAAAATTAACCTCACTCACAAATTCAAAATATTCTAAGAGATATCAACAAAATGGTGAACATAGGTCATCTGTTGGAAAATATTTTCAGCATAATTAACATTAATTGGCCTCAAATTAGTTTCCAATTAACATTAATATGCTCCAATTACTTCCATTTCAAATTAATCAGTCCCAAATTTACTCAAATTAAAAATATAATTACACAAATTACTTATTGAATAATTAAAGTTTGATTATCTAATTAATCAAGTTTGCGCAACCTTACCATAAGCTATAGTCCTAACCAATCAAATTATTACACACCATTAATTTCAAATTGATTATAATTATAACCAATTGGAATTAATCGTTCATAATTACATATAGTTGGACTCAATTTGTGATAGTGCATCTCAACTATTAAAACTTAATTTGATGATAACTTTCAATCTAATAATCCAATTAAGGCTTATGACCAAAAAATTTGATCTTTACAACATCAAGATCACTTTGATGAAATGAAATTAAGGATCTAGTGGTCACAATTAAGATGCATATTTTTAAGGTGAAATTACATTTTTACCCTCCATGTGAGGTTAAATGCGAGTTGCAAAATGGAGTGTTAATAAAAAGATGAGAAGAAATTCAAAGTTCAAGGGGGG
The DNA here is from genome assembly GCF_002906115.3 of Quercus suber. NCBI lineage: Eukaryota > Viridiplantae > Streptophyta > Magnoliopsida > Fagales > Fagaceae > Quercus > Quercus suber. The sequence goes on from NW_027069849.1 coordinate 357,110, forward strand.
ATTTGGGAGGGTTTAATCTTAACAAAGGGGGTACCAACAAACAACAGACAAGGACCTTAGCCCTAAGTATCTATTCACCTAAGATGAGGACCTTCGCCTCGTTCCTATCCTCCCAAGTTTACCAAGATAAGGATTATGGCCTATGGGCCAAACTTAGGTTTCCTACATCATTATATACAAGCATGAAAACAAAGAGCATGCATAAAAAAGGAGATAGTCTTAAAGTTACATCCAATAGAAAATAAAAGTGAAGACTAGGACTATGCATCATACTGGGTCTCCTTGTCATCCTTAGCCCCCTCATCATCTCACATAAGCTCACCACCCAATGTAGACTCTCCCTCTTCATAGGCTTTTATTCCTAAGAAGTCCATTTTTGGGAAAGCCTTGGACACATTTCTGCAAAAGTTCTCAAAACCTCCCAAGAAATCATTTAGGCTGTGTTTGGATGGCAACATTTGGATTTGGATTTGGATTTAAAATCAATAAAATATATTTTTAATTATAATTTTTCTTAATCATTCTACATTTTAATTTTAAATACATTGGGTAATATTGATAATCCAATTGACAAGATGATGACAAAAAATTTTTAGTCATAGCCAACTAAAAAAATATCTTGCCAACTATTGACAACTAAAATGTTTTATATCAACTAGAGAGGACACCCAAATGCATGGGTTTTAATTTCATAACATTCAATATCTCAAACTAAAAAATTATTCCAAAGTTATTAACAACTAAAAATTTATATATCAAGAGAGACAAATTAAATACCCAAAATATGTACCTTTCACACAACTTCCAAAAAACCAAATTAATAAGGACTAAGTAGAAGTTGTATCCAATCCTTTTGTGGGTTCCTTTTTTTTTTTTTTTTTACAGTACACAGGCCTAAGTAGAGATAGGGATCTGATAGGTCAAAAACATATTGACCCCTTGAGATGAAATTAATTGATTAATTAGCCAAGTTTATTAATTAATCAAATTAACATGCAAACGCGTGATAGCACAAACAAATCACCAATTAGACTAAGTATGCAGGGGAAATTAAATTGACACGGTGATTTGTTTACAAATGGGGAAAACCTACACGGCAAAAACTCCACTGGGTGATTTTAAGGTCACCACTCCCGAAAATCTACTATTATCACAACAAACGGTTACAAGTAAAGGAATCATAATACCTTATACCAACCTACAGTTGAACCCTTATCCCAATACCCAATTAGACTTGTTCTATAGTAACAACCCCTCCTTGTAATGCTCAGCTCCCAATACACGACTAACCAATTGCGCGGATCCTAGCAAGAGACTTCAATCACCAACTAGAGAAGGTTATTGGTTGCAAAGTTCTTCAATTCATCATACAATGAAGATCAAGAAGTTCCTTGGTCACAAAACCTAACGGTGTACAAACAGAACAGCTTCTTCACAAGAAAGATGAACTATGGAAAATTCTGTTTCTGGCCACAATTTGCTTGAACAAAACTTTTCTCCACATTTGTGCAACTTGTGTCACCTTTGATAGCCCTAAAATAATCCTTATATGTCTAGGATTGTGAAAAAAGAAAGCCCAAACATACAATCACGGATTGGATGAAAAACAAATAGGAAATTCTGAGTTTCATAAACCTCGATAGATACCTATCTGTCGAGCTGCTTTCTAGCCACGAGCTGGAACAGCTCTTCAACACTCGATAGATGCTAGCTATCGAGCTAGCTATCGAGTTTTAATAAACAGCACTTTTTGACTTGAATCTTAGACAGACTTGCATGACTTTAACACTTGAACTTAAAATAAGGTTTCTTGAAACATCAAACACATCCTAGATCTAATTAATTACAAGTAAAGTGCATTTTATTAAAGGATTAGTCAATTACATAAAATAGTGACATATGTTCCTAACATGTGAAACACATATGTCCTAACAGGATCCTAGGCCTTATGCTTGTGGTTTGGTAGACTGGGCTTGGTTCACCGCAACTATATTGGGCTGATTACGAGCAAGGTTATGCACAAAACATGGATCCTACAACACATACACATCCATACATACAGAATATATACATATTGTATAGTAAAGGAACAGTAAAAGGTAATTTAAATACATTAGATCCTCTTTCCACTGGGATGTGTTACAAGGTCCAAATAAGTTCAAAAGTCACAAACTTAGATAACTTTTTGAGGCTTCTAAGACTTTTGAGGTTTGAATCCCTTTAAATCCAAGTGTATTCTCTAGTATCTATCTCAATATCCCTCACGAAGTTTTCCCTCATTTTCCCTTTTTTGAATTCTAAAGGAGTTTTCTAAAGGATCTTTTCACTCTCATTCACTATTACTGACTGGTTTTTGCTATTGACTTTATTCCCTTTTATAGTGCCTCCCTAGAGTTTTTGGAGTACCACTGATTTCCTTCATTTATTACCCTAGGTACCAGAACTAATGTTGTGTCAATAACATTGGTGGCTGGTCTCTTCCTTATTTTCTCATTATTTTCCCCTTTGAGGTTTCCCCCCTAAAAGTCCCAGCTGACCTTCCCCTTTTGGGAGGTCCTAGGGGCTAACTTTTAATTCCCTTTTTCCGAAGCTCTTAGATGCTACTTTTCAGATCCACCTTTTCAACTGCTTCACCTTTTGCCATTTTCTTTAAATGGGCAGATTCTTCTTTGTTAGGTTGAAAGATCCTCAGCCACCTTTCTTCATGGTCCACTATCCTACATTCCCCGAGGTATTAGGTTTTTTCTTTTGAAGTACTAATTCTTAAGCCATCAGCCTTTTTCTGAACCATAGGCGACTGATGGGACACATCCACATTCGTTCTTTGTGTCTATGAGCATGCTCCATTGAGTTTTCCTAATCCCAGCTAACTTCTTTCTACATATCTCGAGGATCCCGAGCTTCTGGGAATCTCCACGTATCCTGGTCTAGTCCCTTTATGGGCTCCTGAGCAAGTTTTCTTCACAAGGGCTGGGCTATCCTTTTTCTTTATTTTCTAAGGCCTCAAGCTTGCCCATTCATGGATTTAGACCTCCTCTCGCTTATCTTAAGTGTACCTTGATTGATCTTGTCCCTTCTTTGAAGGCCCAAATGGGTTCTTTTCCTTAAATTTGTAATATTTTGGGCCTTAACACATTACTTGTGATATTTTGGACCTCAATACCTTTTTATCATCATCTTTTGAAAGACTTATCAAAAACTTAAAGTCCATTTCCATATTCCATTGAATATATTGTCTTGAATGTGATTGTGATTTAGATTGAGATTGTGATCCAAATAAGGATTGCAGTTGCTTATCTTTTCTTCTCATTTCTATTATGTTTTCAAATCTGGTATTTGATATTTGGACCTTGGTATCAAATCTGTCAACATCCTAAAAAATGTTAGATTAGCAATAAGAAGGGAAAAAAGCACAGTATTCCCATTTCTATTTACTGAATATACTTCAGTTTGAAATCTATAGAAATAGTTATTGCCATGAAGAGTTTAAGAAACTAACCAACACAGTATCAAGAAGTCCCACCCAATAGAGTACACTTCCAATCTCCTTTATCCCACGAAGAACCTCCGCTTTGAGCTCTGTTTTTTTACCCCAATTAAGATGTTCTTTCACAAGCCTCATACAACCTGTGGTACTTACGGGATGTCTAAATAGAAACAAAATTCATTTCCATTCCAAAGAGCCCAACTCACAGCTACATAAGGAGTGTATTTTGAAGGCTTTAGAGTTTCATTTTCTTTCCTTTCCAAAAACTTCTTCATGGCCTTAAGCAGCATTTTTGAATTATGGGACGTGATTAAGGAAATTAGTTCTAAGATGTCTGAGAAATTAAATGGAAGTTTTTCGTCAAATGAATAAGGCATTAAGAAATGCATAATGTACATTATAGTATTTTGTGGGAACATTGCCTACAAACTGAATCTTTATGTCATGAATGTAAGCAATTGAGGGGTAAAGCTCATTTGAACGACTCACCCAATTTTTTCCGTTTCTCTTAAAGCCATTACCTTCTTAAATAAACTGAGGGTGCTCACTGCAAGATCCAATAAAGGAAAAGGTTCTGCCCAAACGTCGTAGAGGGCGCAATCTAGCGATACAAAATCAAAGGTTTAGACACTTTTTAAGGGACACTACGAAATAGCACAATCTTGCAAAGCTAAAGGGAATTCCTACCCACTCTTGTGTGAAGAAATTAAGATTTTTTTGGTTTAATGGAAGATGAAGGAAAAGAAAAGAAAGGAATGACTTTCCTTTGTTTGGTTAGAAATGAAAAAAAGTAGAGGAAGAATGGGAGGGAAAATGTTTTTTTGGACTTCATTATTTTTTTTCTCCTAAAATTACTTTTATACCCTTAAAAAGTATTGACTATTTTTGTGAAATGATATTTATATCTTTATTAATTTATAATTTAAAATGATAAAGTTATAAATACCTCACATCTTTCATTTCTCTTCCTCTATCTATTCAAACACACTCGAGCAAGTACTTTCTTTCCCCTACTCTTTTTCCTTTCCCTTCCCTTTTCCTTTCTCTTCTCATCCCTCCCCTTCCACTGAACTAGACATAGCCTACGAAATGAAAGTAGAAAGACTCGTCCAAATAGTGATGCAATGACAGCTCAAGAGAGAGGAAGCCTTGGGCCCTGGACCACAAGCCTCTGACGGTGTGAAGAATTTTGAAGTTTGTTTTGGACTTTGAGGAATGTTTTGATAGCCCAAATGTTGAAGCATTCTAGACTTTGAGGAATATTGAGGGGGTGTTTGGTAGAGTAGTTTGAAAATTGTTGTTTATTGTTATTTGAAATACGTGTGGGTGAAAAAGTGTGTTGAAATGCGTGAAATGCTGTTTAAAAACTAAAAAATGTTGTTTAAAATGCACAACCAAACAGGGCCTGAAGCTTTCAAGCCTCTTGTTGCGAGTGTTCTGTTTCATGCTTTGTGTGTGTGTGTGTGTGTGTGTGTGTGTAGGCTGGGTGATCTACTGAGATTTCAGACATCATCACACGTAAAAAATAAAATAAAATTCTACTACCAAGTTCTTAAGAAAAACAGTTACAAGGTTGATGCATTTTAATGTCTTACCTACAGCTCCATTAGATAAATTTTATTAAAATTTAAGTGATTGAATACTGTGAAGAAAGAGAGAGGGGCCAGATTTTGATTTTTGGTTATGTATTTTGTAATGCTTTTTTGTATTTTAATGGTAGACACAAGCTTGGATTTTTACTTTGTAATACATAATTAATTTCATATAGGAAAAGTGATACGTTTAAAACCATAACGTGGACAAAAGTATAAATGACTCAAATTACGTTATGGTAATATGTAATTATTTTTATTATTAATTTTTCTTTAAAAAATAAATAAATAAAGGTTGCAGAGTTGTCACCATCATCAAATGAGAAGTATGGAGATGTACTAAATCATGGGGAAGTTGAAAAAACACGTTTCTGCAGTTCTCTTGTTCTAGACGACTCTTCAATAGTACCATGTTTATTATTCATGTGTACGAGTACTATTGCATTCTTCTATATTCTATTCCAAAAAGCATAATGTTGGCAAATTCAGGCCTATCAGTGCACCTAGATGCGCCTAAACATGGGTCAAGCTTGATTGATTGAACACTTTAGCCCTATAAATTTAGGCAATTACTTGATGCTCCCGGCACATATCTAAGCTCAATTTTTTATAGCATAGCATATATAGGTGTTCAGAATTTTGTTAGGTTCTGAGAATAATGGCTCAAAAGTTAAAACACATAAACAATATCTATGTAGGATTCATGAGGAAGCAAAAGTGAAGGATTTTATTTGTCTTCCTTTCTTAAAGGATTATTTTTAATGCTTTAGACTGCACTTATATATTTGGACCTTGGTATCAAATCTGTCAACATCCTAAAAAATGTTAGATTAGCAATAAGAAGGGAAAAAAGCACAGTATTCCCATTTCTATTTACTGAATATACTTCAGTTTGAAATCTATAGAAATAGTTATTGCCATGAAGAGTTTAAGAAACTAACCAACACAGTATCAAGAAGTCCCACCCAATAGAGTACACTTCCAATCTCCTTTATCCCACGAAGAACCTCCGCTTTGAGCTCTGTTTTTTTACCCCAATTAAGATGTTCTTTCACAAGCCTCATACAACCTGTGGTACTTACGGGATGTCTAAATAGAAACAAAATTCATTTCCATTCCAAAGAGCCCAACTCACAGCTACATAAGGAGTGTATTTTGAAGGCTTTAGAGTTTCATTTTCTTTCCTTTCCAAAAACTTCTTCATGGCCTTAAGCAGCATTTTTGAATTATGGGACGTGATTAAGGAAATTAGTTCTAAGATGTCTGAGAAATTAAATGGAAGTTTTTCGTCAAATGAATAAGGCATTAAGAAATGCATAATGTACATTATAGTATTTTGTGGGAACATTGCCTACAAACTGAATCTTTATGTCATGAATGTAAGCAATTGAGGGGTAAAGCTCATTTGAACGACTCACCCAATTTTTTCCGTTTCTCTTAAAGCCATTACCTTCTTAAATAAACTGAGGGTGCTCACTGCAAGATCCAATAAAGGAAAAGGTTCTGCCCAAACGTCGTAGAGGGCGCAATCTAGCGATACAAAATCAAAGGTTTAGACACTTTTTAAGGGACACTACGAAATAGCACAATCTTGCAAAGCTAAAGGGAATTCCTACCCACTCTTGTGTGAAGAAATTAAGATTTTTTTGGTTTAATGGAAGATGAAGGAAAAGAAAAGAAAGGAATGACTTTCCTTTGTTTGGTTAGAAATGAAAAAAAGTAGAGGAAGAATGGGAGGGAAAATGTTTTTTTGGACTTCATTATTTTTTTTCTCCTAAAATTACTTTTATACCCTTAAAAAGTATTGACTATTTTTGTGAAATGATATTTATATCTTTATTAATTTATAATTTAAAATGATAAAGTTATAAATACCTCACATCTTTCATTTCTCTTCCTCTATCTATTCAAACACACTCGAGCAAGTACTTTCTTTCCCCTACTCTTTTTCCTTTCCCTTCCCTTTTCCTTTCTCTTCTCATCCCTCCCCTTCCACTGAACTAGACATAGCCTACGAAATGAAAGTAGAAAGACTCGTCCAAATAGTGATGCAATGACAGCTCAAGAGAGAGGAAGCCTTGGGCCCTGGACCACAAGCCTCTGACGGTGTGAAGAATTTTGAAGTTTGTTTTGGACTTTGAGGAATGTTTTGATAGCCCAAATGTTGAAGCATTCTAGACTTTGAGGAATATTGAAGCTTTCAAGCCTCTTGTTGCGAGTGTTCTGTTTCATGCCTTGTGTGTGTGTGTGTGTGTAGGCTGGGTGATCTACTGAGATTTCAGACATCATCACACGTAAAAAATAAAATAAAATTCTACTACCAAGTTCTTAAGAAAAACAGTTACAAGGTTGATGCATTTTAATGTCTTACCTACAGCTCCATTAGATAAATTTTATTAAAATTTAAGTGATTGAATACTGTGAAGAAAGAGAGAGGGGCCAGATTTTGATTTTTGGTTATGTATTTTGTAATGCTTTTTTGTATTTTAATGGTAGACACAAGCTTGGATTTTTACTTTGTAATACATAATTAATTTCATATAGGAAAAGTGATACGTTTAAAACCATAACGTGGACAAAAGTATAAATGACTCAAATTACGTTATGGTAATATGTAATTATTTTTATTATTAATTTTTCTTTAAAAAATAAATAAATAAAGGTTGCAGAGTTGTCACCATCATCAAATGAGAAGTATGGAGATGTACTAAATCATGGGGAAGTTGAAAAAACACGTTTCTGCAGTTCTCTTGTTCTAGACGACTCTTCAATAGTACCATGTTTATTATTCATGTGTACGAGTACTATTGCATTCTTCTATATTCTATTCCAAAAAGCATAATGTTGGCAAATTCAGGCCTATCAGTGCACCTAGATGCGCCTAAACATGGGTCAAGCTTGATTGATTGAACACTTTAGCCCTATAAATTTAGGCAATTACTTGATGCTCCCGGCACATATCTAAGCTCAATTTTTTATAGCATAGCATATATAGGTGTTCAGAATTTTGTTAGGTTCTGAGAATAATGGCTCAAAAGTTAAAACACATAAACAATATCTATGTAGGATTCATGAGGAAGCAAAAGTGAAGGATTTTATTTGTCTTCCTTTCTTAAAGGATTATTTTTAATGCTTTAGACTGCACTTATCGTTCTTGGACATGCATGTTCGGATTCTTCGGATAATCGGATGTCTTGTGGAACTGTTTCATTCATTCTTTGTTCCAACATTGGTACTTCATATTTTGTGGTAATAAGAAATGTGTTGAATACATCACATAAGTTATGGAGACAAAATGGGAGGAAAAAAAAGGTGCATAATAGATTTATAATGGCCTTCAATCTCAATGGTAGGATTCCTTCGATGAAATAAAATATAAATTCATGGGTCTACCCAAACAAAGTGAAATTCTTACCTTAAACCCAACCCAAACAAGGTTCATTTGCATCTCAAATCTACAATGGGATTGGATGGGGCAGGTACCATTAACCCCATAAATTGTCACCCATAAAACCAAATCGTCAAACTATATAGTCTCTTTTCCTTTCTTTCTTTTTTTAAATTATTTATTCATTATATGTTCCAATATCAAGAAAATATTTGATGAAAAAAAGTAATTAAAAGATGAAACAAGCCAATTTTGAAATCTTTACTCTACATTGATTTACATCAATCATCACCAGCCAAATTTACAAGGTAAAAAGAGAAAGTATCTTAAATATTCAATATATGCATCTAACCAAAAACCTTCATAATATGTATGGCTTGAAACCAGTGGCCTAGTTCGAAATTAATTTTTTGAAGATGAGTAAATACATATTTAAGACTTTTTTTTTCGATCAAATACATATTTAAGACTTAATATCCCTTTCTTGAAATATTATTCTTGACCGTTTTCTATTTGACTTGCCCCCTTTTTTGGTTAAATAGTGTGCCGACATTTTATTTCATGTGAGAAATTCAAACGTAACGTTGAAGATAGAAACATGAAGTCTATCATTCCTGCATCGTCTGTTTGTAACTCCAGTGGACAAGAAGCCCATAACTAAGTTGTGATTTGAACTTGACAAGATGACCAAAATCTTTTCTATTTTTCCACAGAGCTCTTCTCGAAGCATCTTTATTAGCATATAAGAAAATAAAGTCATACAAACTCTGAAAATTCAAAGGCAATAAAAATCCTTTTTATCAATTGTGATAAATTGATCTAAGGACAATGGAGGAAAAGCTCTCCTATTTGAAAATCCTCATGAAGGAGATACATGCTCCGACTGGGACTGAATATGTAGTACAAGCATGTCTAATTTTGAAACCCCACTACTTCACTACACTACTAACCTCATCTTCTTCCATACATTTCCCATAGTGGTAATTCAAGCAAAATTACATTCAATCTAAATATTCAACTTCACTTCTAAATTGGACAGGTGAAATAAGATTTTTCTTACCCGACAATTCTCTTATACATCTGATATAGGCATCATTTTTCTCATTATATAGATCTATCATCATATGAGATATATCCATATACTGTTAGAGAAAAGATGCATATATTCAAATTTAAGTGAGAACTTCTCATCCATATTAAGAAGTGAAGAAAAATATAGCTACTCAAGGAAGTCAGGAAGATGAAACTAACTAGTGAGTATATGTACAATGAGAGAGAGAGAGTTTCATGGCTCTTGTTTAAGGAACATAGAAGGTATTATGTCTTGTAATAGTCCATAGTCAGGAAGTTGATACTGCTGGTGAGGATTATTCATAAGGTTCTGCGAATAAATGGAGTTTGCACCACCTTGGCTACCCATTTGAGGCATTTGAACAAAGAAGTCTTGAGGAAAAATTGGTCCCCTTATCTGTGGTGTGAACATGGAAGGTGGGAACATTGCAGCCGCATTTCCTCTAAGTGTTGCGGGTATTGGGTGGTTGTGCTGACCTTCATATGTTGTAATCACGGTAGATGGGTCTTGAAATGACCTCTCCACACGTTTCTTGACCGTGCATTTCTGGGTAGTGCACCGGTAATAGCTCCTGCATGCATTGGAATTGCCAAAAATTCATGTTCTTGAAGACATAGAAAGAGAGTTATCATGATCCTTTTGGTTGCTCAAAAAGATGAAAAAGCAAACCAAAAAAAAGACTCAGAATCTGACAACAATGTAAGGTTTTCGTTTACTTTTCTATTAAGGAAGTTACGTGGTACCAAAAAAATAAAATCCACTTTTGTGGCGAAGTAGTAGGAAAAGGAGGAAACTTGGAATCTTAAGACAACATAGTCAAACATCATCTTTTTAATAAAATTTCAAGTTCCATTTGTTTTCTCATGTATCAAAAGGAGTATTAAAGACTTAATGGAAGCAGCTAAGCATATTATAAATCTAAAAATATATCCATTAAAATTTTAAATAATACGCTATCAGGATCGTAAAAATAAAAATAAATAAATAAATTTTCAGAAGAAACATAAAAATAAAATCTTAATCATAAAATTGTTGTCTCTATTATTTGACTTAAAATGGAGGGGATGTTGTTCCTACAGATATACAAGCATGACCATTAACCAAGTTGTATGAAAAATTATGGCTTCCAACAGGTCTTTACAGTTGGGTGCAAGAAAATGATAAACCTACCTTGGATAAGGGCTATTCTTGACAGCCTTTTGTCCATATTTTCTCCATCTATATCCATCTTCCAGATGATCAACCTCACTCTTGGTCATAAAGGCAAACCGTGGCTCTCTTTGTTTTTTCTCTCCTTTCTTCTTTGCCTTTCCCCTGTTGATTTAACCATCAATATTAATTGCACCATCCTAGCTATATGTGAAAATATTTAACCATAGATAAGATCCAAAAAACTTACACTTTCTTAGAGCTTTCCCCTCCATCTTCTGATTCCTTTGGCTGCCCATCTTTCTTACTCTTGTCTGAATCTTCTTCTACACCAGCCTCAGTTGAAGAGGAAGAGATGGAGGAGTTTTGAGTCACCAGATTCTCATTACCACCACCACCACCTAAATCTCCAACATCTATCGGCTTTGGGTTGCCTTCCACTGAAGAAAATACTTCAGAGGATGAAGGTGACAATCCAAAAGCACTTGCCAATGAATTGTAGTCCATGGGTCCTTGTAGACACTCAGTGAAGCTCATATAAGAGGGATCAAATCCTTGGGAATTGTAAGCTGATGAACCAGCAATGGTAGGGGGCTTTTGATTGTACATGCCAGTCCCACTGGCAAGGTGCTGATTGTCTTGGAATAGGTCATGGTAGTAAAGGTCTCTAGGTTCATCAGACATGGGGAAAGAAGGAATTAAGGCTTTGACAGAAAGCTTTCTAGAGGTTCCTTTGTTTTTTTCTAAGACTTCTAGTTTATACTTATCTATCTCCTAGTGTGGTTTGAGTTTTATACATATCTTGGTGAAGGAGTAGTCTAGGTTTGAATGGGACTTTGCTATAATCACTTTATAAAGGAGGTTGACAAAACAACCTCCCAATCAGATGACCAAAAAGTGCCTTCTCAGTCTGAAACATTTCTGGTCCCGGCTACTCTCATCTATATATATATATATATACTAAAGTGAGTCTCATTTAGTTTCTGAATTGGCCTACAAATACCAAACATTTTTTACTATATTCTTTTGGTAATAAATAAATAAAAGATGAAAAGAAAATAGACCCTTAATCTAATGATGATTAAGATACTTGCTAGAATATATATTTCATTCACCACACCTTCCTAGAGATAAAACTTATTCAGTATGATACTTCTTACCGATAATGTTTAAAATAAAGTAGCACGTACTTCTAGGTCGTTCTAGTACTAAGATAACATTTTTGTCCGACCAAGAGTTATACTAATTTAAATTATCTCATAATATTTTAGTTCAAATAATAATCAAATAAAGTTTAGTTACAAAATTGTTTATAGGTTAAGACTACAATTTTACTCAAGAAAATAAATATTACTACATATTTTGAAAATTTAACTATTGAATTGAATATTCTTTATACTCTTAATACACATGTCAAATTTTGTATCAATCGGATATCATTTACTATATCATATATAAACTTATATTTTATGCATAATTTTAAACTACAAAAACTTGTAATTTAAACAATTTATTGATGACATAGCTATTGATCTTTAATTTTCTACAAATTTTGCAAATATGGAAGATATAAGAAGAAAATGTAATCCAATAGCAGATTTGCCAAAATTCACTTCCAATAAAAAGATATTTAATAAGGTTGTAACCTTAGAGTACAACCAATTTTTTAGCTAAAGTTTATCCAGAATACTTCCCTTTTTTTAATTATGACTTGGAAACCTCAAGTTTGAAACCAAATAATAAATGAAGGGAAAATTTTATGTACAAATTATTTTGGGTTTGAACTTTAGATTCTTTAATTGAATTCAAACACATGATTGTACTAAACAATCAAAACAACAAAAATAAAATTATCCCTTTTAAGAACTAATGTTATGTTTGGAAGTCTATAAAATAAATAAATAAAAATGTTTTAAAAGATTGAAATGAAATGAAATGAAATATGATATACCCTGATGTGTTTGAGAGTTTATAATAGGAGAAAAAAAAAAACATATATAACTTTACTATTAAACAATTCAGCTATTATTTGTTTTATTCTTAAGTTAGGGTTCATATTCATATTTCATCTCATTTCATTAATGGGATGAGCATTTCTAGCTCCTATTTTTGAGAGGAATGATCACTGAGGGAATAGAATGACTTTCATAATGATTCCATACATTTCTATTAAATTTAAACCTCCAAATAATGGAAAGAATGGAATATTATTTAAAAGGATCCCTTGGGAATCCATTCTATTCTTTTCTTTCCCTACTCCCGATAACTAATCCCAATATCAAATGTGAACTAAAATTCTTACACTCAAGTGAAGTACAGCCAGCCTACCTAAGGGGAAGACTAAGAGACACAAACAAGAAAAATAAATAAAAACCATCTCAATTAAGTATAGATTAAAAAAGACTAATCATCTTTTTTGGACACGGACAAGAAAATTATGACAGAAAATAAAATTAGTTCTCACTATTTTTCACACACCCTTTTAAACTTTGAAAAGATCAACGCACATAAAAGTACGGCAAGAGCGTGAGAAGCAGGAAGATAGGGAGAGAGTGAGAAACTAAAGCATATGACAAAAGTGTAGCTGGCTGAAGATGTTGGATGATAAAGTCAGCGAAGACTTATAAGGCCAACGCGGGATACGGTCAGTCCAAAAACAATAATTTAGTTATAAACCTTATTCCAAATCCAAACACTTTACTTTAACTATTTAATACGGTAAACTGTTATTGGTAGTTTGTCATTTTTATATAAATTCGTCACTTTTTATTAACTATTTATCACCAGTCACATAAGAAAGTTATGTTAAGTGTGTAGAATAAGTTGTGATCTAAGAATTATTGGTTAAAGAAATATAAGATTATAAATTTCTTGCCACAATTTTGCTATAATTTTGATTTGTAGAAAAAAATAATAAATTTGTGTGAAAGTAATAAGCAATTATTTATTCTCACCAAAAAAAAAAAAAAGTTGGAATTCTAGAATAACTCGGGGTCAGTCACGAGTTTTCTCTTTTTTGTGTGAGAGATGAATATGAATTATGAGCAGTGTTTTGTTTTCAAAAAAAAAAATTATGAGCAGTGTTTTGTCAGAACTCAGTGGTCAATGATTCAAACTTTGCTATAACAATTGGATGGAGAGATCATAGAGTTTTAGGAATATCAGGCTTACACGCGTCGATGAGGCCACCGGCATTTGACCGTAGCCGACACATGACCCGGCACGTGGGACTGGGAGAACCTCTATGAGGCCTTTGATTCCTACATCAATTTAAGCTGATTGGGATCCAATGTCACCATCTTCTTCCTATCTTCTTTTCTGTCTCTATTTATTGTGACCTCTATATTGCTCCTAATTTTAGGCCTCATATTACTTATGGAAGCTTATTTGATCCCCAAAAAAAAAAAAAACAGGTTTTTTTCCCACCAAAATTGATCCATTTTATATTTTATCGATGTCATGTATTTGATTTTTTTTTTATATACTTTATTTACTTTATTAAAAATTTTTTTTTTTTTTTTTTTTTTTTTTGTATACACAATGCTCTACAATATTAGAGACTTCTATCCCTAACTTTCACTAAATATCTCCCTTTATTAGAAAAAAAAAAAGATTCAATCAAAAGAAGAATCATTGGTCACCTTTTTTTAGAAATTGACACAAATATTTTTGGTTTTGGCATGAAAGTTTTCAATATTCTCATTTATGTGTACATCATCGTACAAAACACAAGCACATATGTAAAGATTTTTAAAAGTTACCTAATTTCTTTCATATGTTTAAAATTCAAGTTTATGTTTAAGTGTGAATATATGTTAAAAAATGTTTGTTAAATTCATTAAAGCAAAAATCACGTTCCTTCCACTATATTTGGAGTAATTCATAATTCTCCCATTTATCTGTGTAATCAGTCAATTTTCCCCTTTATTTTTCCAAAAATGAGCAAATACTCACATTTTGTTACCCCCTCAATTAAGTTCGATGAAATCTTTTGATTTTTGAAATATTCTTTCTTTAAAGTCTAAAATACCCCTAACTAAAAAATAAAGCATGAAAATTACCCCAAATAACCTAATCAGGGTAAACTTAACTCAACTTGTAACTAGAAAAATAAAATATTGAAATTACACCAAATAACCTAATCTAAATAGTGGAATATAACTTTGTGATCATTATTGAATTTTTTTATCCATTTTTATTGTTTGTTAAGCTGTTGACACAAGCTCTAATAAGAATAAAATTGAAATCGGTGGGCTACTTATTATTTGTAAACAGAGCACTACACCTAGCAATTAATGCTAAATTGATATAGAACTATTTTTAGACGTCAGAGACATATATTGTAATTGATTCTTGAAAATTTCTATTTTATTTTAGAAAACTTTTTATTTTTTTGGAGAAACAAGATGTCGTAGAATTTAAAATGTGTTATGTTTAATTTACTGGGTGAGTTAAGTTTACCCATGTTTAATTTGTCCTCGTTAGGTTACTTGGGATAATTGCATTTATTTTTAGTTAAGGGTATATTAGACTTTTACAAAAGAATATTTCTAGAATCAAAAGATTCTATTGGAATTAACTTGGGGGGGGGGGGTAATGGAATTTGAGTATTTGCTCATTTTGGAAACACAAAAAGAGAAATTGGTTGGTTTAAAAAATAAGGATGGAATTCTGAACTACCACAAACATAAAGAGAAGAAAATGCTTTTGCCCCTAATGAATTTAACAAAAATATTTTAACATAAATTTGTGCTTAAACATAAACTTGAATTTTAAACATATGAACAAAATACTTTATTCAGAAGAAAGAACAAGCAACAAAAAGGACCAAGCCAATTACAAATTCAACATAGGGGGCAATATCCGAAGTCAATGAAGCCAAAAATGTTACAAGCCAGAGACCATTTGGCCAAAACATGGGTTGCTTCATTAGCTAGCCTATAAACCCATTAGATAGATACATTAGGGTGGGAAAAACAATAGATTTTGCATACAAAAATAAATCTATCTAATCCTCTATGGGAGAGTCAAGCTAGGGGCAACAAGAACATCTTGACAGATCTTTGAACCGTCTCAATGAAGATGGAAGTAGCCTCCAGTCTAGTAGGCAACACCTATGCCCATTTGATTGCCTTAGCTTCGGCTTGGAGAGGGAAGGTGGTGTTCACTTTTTGAGAACAAGCAAATACCAACTTCCTTCTCTAGTTCTTAGCAACTGCAACAATGAAAGAGAAATGAGGACCAATTGCTGCATAAACATTGATTTGACAGAAGAACGACTAGGAGGAGAACAATTTTGAGGGTTGATGCCATGATAACTAGGGAAGCAGATAGATTTTTGGAGTTTTTGTGATGCACAACTATTCTCAAGATTTTGGGCAACAAATCTTCCTGATTAAACAAATGGTCTTCAAAGAGAAACCGGTTTCTTAACGTCCATGTGAATTCATGGAATATGGCTCCAAACAAAAAAAAAAAAAATTCACATTTTTTCCCTAACTCCAAACTATCAACAAAAGTGGGGAAGAACAAAAATTAAATGAAGTTTAAAACTGAGACTAAGTTCAAAAGATCCATTCTCAAACTCCATTGGATGTTAGACTAGATAGCTTTAGCTACAGAACACAAGACAAACAAATGGACAACAGATTCACTTACTGAGTTACACAAAGGGAAAACATCATCACAATCATTGATAAAATTGCTCAGATTATCTTTGGTTGGAAGACAACCTTCTATCATTCTCCATATGCACATTTTATACTTGTCATGGAGATTGGATCTCCATATACAACCCCTAATATGGTCAACAAATGTAGAATGGGTGGATTCTTTAGCAATTTGATATGCAGATTTAACTGAGAAAATTTCAGAGCAGGAAGAAGTCTAGAACCCACAGTCCTCAGGTAAGGTAGAAGACATAGGCATTCGAAGAATTTATTTTATAGTTACCTCAAACATATATCTTAATTAATTTAGTTTTCAAACTAAATAGCTAGGATCCAGCCGAGATACCAACAAGAACACCTCCAAAGTAACCCCATTTTTATGGTTGAGAATAAAGTTTGGAATATCAAGTACCCATTGGTCCTCCTAAATCTTGATGGAATTTCCATTGTCCACTAACAGTCATGCATCTTTGGATATGAACTTTATATTTAGCTTTTTAGGAGATTAATGCATAAACAATATTTTCCAAACAAAACCCACATGGAAAGTTTAGAGAGGAGAGCTTGGTTGAAATCCTAGAATTTTCAAAAACCTAAGTCTCCCTCCTTTAAAGGCCAACATAATGACAACTAGGCAAATAGAGTTCAATACGAACTAGACCCCGATTTGGGGTTCCACCAAAATCTACGAACTATTGTATCAAGCTGATCACAGAGACTCTTTGGGAACTAAAAAGTTGACATCGAGTAAGTATAAATGGTTTGTGCCACTGACTTAATTAGAGTTGCTCTCCCCACCCAAGATAATTTTTTGCTTTTCCAACCACTAAGGTTGCTTTCTAGTCACTAAGGTTGCTTTCCAGTCTATCCACAGATTTTAGATCTTCAGACCTATTCTTGGATAAGAACAGATGTATTCCAAGATAAGTGGTATGTTGAGGGAGAAGATTGAGGTCCCAACCACATTTAATTTGAGTAAGAAATTGATTGCTCACCCCTTTGGAGGGGAAAACTTCTGACTTTTCACATTAGTATTGTTTTATGTTAGTATTTTAATTTTTTTTAAGAGAGTTTCACAACTCATGGTGTCAGCTCCTGATGATAGCTCTTTATCATCAGACCAAGACACCAATTAGTGTTTGGTGTAGGCGGGAATTGAATCTTAAATCTCTTATTCAACCATCAGAGACTTTACCAGCTGAGCTAACTGGAACCCACTAGTATTTTAATTTGTTAGTTGGAAAAATATTATGAAATATGAGCTATTATTAAAGAAGAGTAAAAAAGATAATTCGTGAGACTTGTGGTAGAAATATTAAACCTCTTTTAGAAAGTAATTAGGTATTCTTGAAGTATAGATGATGTGATACTTCAAAATCAAAATCAATAAATGTAAACCAACTAATACAAAAATCTAATTGGGCATGCCTCCATCTTGCTAGTGGTCTGTCACAAATTTTGATACTATTCTCTAAAATTGAATTAAATGTAAAACTTTTTATTTCCTAGAAATTGAATTATTAACAAATAACATAAAAAGTATACATTCTAAAGCATTATTATTATTATTATTATTACACAAAATAAAATTTCTCTAGTCCAACATAAATGTTTCTATATGTTTTGCCAACCACAATTTTGTATATATATATATAATATTTTAAAAAAAAACAAAAAACAAAACAAAAACAAAAACAAAAACAAAAAAAACACATACAAAGAAACATGTACATAAACATTAACGAGTTTTTAGACAAATCAAAATTTTAACAATTTTTTACATTCATCACATTTTTGCATATTTTTGGCACTATGAATTTTTTTTATTTTTAAAGAAGGTGGTACTATGAAAGTAAGTACTTATATAATTTGATGTTACTTGTAATAGTTGAATTAAATGGAGTATGGAGTAATGTTAAAGAAAACCATTTGTTATAATCAGTGGCAGCTCCAGGAATTTTATTTAGGATATTCTTCAGGAAGCATAAATTACATCATCTTATTTCTTTTTAGCTTTTAGGTAATTAGGTTTGATTCAATGTTATTAATTCCATTCTGTTCCGGCCGTAACGGCTGGAAAATACCGTGCCAGTAAACAAACCGACAACTTCGGAAAAAATTTCATGTCATTCTGGTCTATTTCGGGTGTTTCGGTAAATACCGGCCGAAATTCAAGATTCTGCCTACATGAAGTTTGTGCTTAAAAAAAAATTATTCTTAAAACCAAAACAAATTTGTATTCTGTAAACCAAAAAACCTCAAAGGGAAAAAAAAAAAAATGAAAAGAAAAGAAATGAACAAAGGTACCTGTACAACTAAAAACTCGTATTGAGAAATTTGAGACTCAACTTGAAAAAAGGCATTGCCGCACTGGTATTGGTAGAAGATACAAAAGTTACGAACAAGGAGGAAGGAAAAACATAGATGTAAAAGTGTAGATGAAGATGTGATAAAATTTAAAAGTATGAAGTATAAAAATCAAGAAGATAGAAGATATGTATGATTAAGAATAAACAAGAAAAAAAAAATTAAAAATGAGAAGTAATATATGTCTGATGAGGAAAAATAATATTGTAATAAAAAATAATAAAATGTTGAAAATTATGTTATATTGGGTAGTGTGCTTAATCAAAGGAATCAAGCCACTGTCCAGCTTATAGCAGTTTTATTATAAATTTTTTTTTTTTTCAGATTTTATTTCAAAAAAAAAAAATTTTTTTTTTGAGTTTTTCTTTTTTGCTTGAAAGACCCAATATATTGTTAAGTTGCTCAAATTATGGACCAAAATTTAATTTTATTAGCATAAAAAAAATTCAAGGTGGCCCAAAATTTTTTTTTAAGGTAAATAAATATAAAATTTTAAATTATTATATATAAATTTTTTTAAGGACCACCCTAACCATAAGGTGGTGCCGCCACTAGTTGTAATAATTATATCAATTTCTATAAATTGTAGCAAAAGATTTTTTTTTTATCTAGTTTAATCCCTTTTTTTCTAAAAATTGGACATATTTAATGAGTGTTAAGTATTAAGGTAAGTTAATGTGATTAAGGTAGTGTAGTAATTCTTCACACTAGGTAAGTTTCTTTCTTTTTAATTTACACATTCTATTTAGTTCCTTTTCTTTCCTACATTTATTTTCCTTCTGTTTTGCATGCGTCTATCCTTTCTTCTTCCTTTTTCTTTTTTCTTTTTTTTTTTTAATTAGGATTGCTTCTAATTTAACTCTTCAATCGATATGTAAAATTAGGTTTTTTGCCTCAAGATGCATATGAATCATGAAGATTTGAGTATGCAACTTGAGACTGTATATACGCAATCGCCAGACTATAAATGAAAACCTTGTTGCTTGCTTTCTTTCATTAAATGTGTCCATATGTGGTGCGGATCTGCTGTATGTTTCCTTCTTTCTTTTAATTATGCATGTTTGTTTCTTATATTTCGGTAATTCACTCTTTTGAACGATTAAATCTTGAGCTTTATCTAAATTGAATTGTCTTATTCAAATCTTGTATGCTTAAAAGGAAACCAACTTGTTTGGAAGCTTTTTAGAAAATGTCTAGGTAGTACAATTGGTGCCTAATACCTTCTTAAACCCATATCCTAATTCAAAACTAAAGTATAATTGAATTGGACCTTTGTGTATGGGTCAAAAGGGTGGTTCTTAGACCAAAACTAAATGACGACTACCGTCTCCACCTTAACCACGAGTTAGTTGCGTGCTTCTAAATCTGTGTCTAAGAAGGATCCACGTTGGACGACTATTAAGATAGTCATTTGCATGGTAACCACGGTGGCATTCAAGAACCATGCCTTGGGCTGCTCATAGATGATATAATGTAATATTGGTGTTTAGAATGAATTAATGACTGCTTTTGTTTAAGGATTTCTTAGGAGTTGATAGGTGTTCTTAAATTTGGATTTTTCAATAGAATGATGTAGATCAAATAGTTAAGAGACATAGAGCTCCCCTTTTATAGTTATTATTTGCTTAATTTTAGCTTTCCCATGTTCATAGAGATAAGATTGACTGCAACAAATGTGGATCAGTCGAGCAATTCCTTTTGACATGTAAATATGTAAGTTTCTACCTAATTACTCTTTTCTATATCCTAAATTTTTTAATCTACTTATTGACAAATTTTTTATTAATTTCTTTTTTATTAAGGTAAAAAAAAATCTTAATTCTCATTTGTATTTGATTTCATTCAAAATAAGTATATTACTTCCACATATTATAAAAAATTCATGATATCTTAAATATAATGTTTTTAGATCTAGCTCATAATACAAATATTTTAAATGGTTACTATCAATAATTTTTGTAATTTAATTTTATAATTTTTCTACTTCAAGTTAAGAGTTATTGATACATTTTTTTAAAAGAAAATATGTTGAAAATTCAGAATGTAATACATCTTTGGATATACTGTTGAAACTTAAATTCTCAAAAGCATCCTAAGAAATTTCAAGGACAAATATTTGCAAATAATTTGGTTGTCTATATAAAGAATGAGAAATTAGTAAAATTTTAGTTCAAATTCGATATATGATTATTTTAATTCTCTATTAGACCATAGACTATAGTTTTGAGTGAGGATATTTAGTTTTTATATTTTATTTCATATACCTACCTAGTACTTCCATGATAATTTATCAAAGTTGGGGGAAAAAAAGTACTAAGCTTTTTCCTTAATCTTAGCGGACATTTTTTAAGTTTGATAAATATTTGTTTTGTTATACATCTACTGATTTATAAAATACTTCATTTACATTTTGAACTATGTTTATAATTTTAGTACAAAACTATATATAACATAATTAGTATATATTCACCTGTACCCTTTGTTTCATCTCAATAATGCCACAGCTTGAAGACAATTTTCACAAATGGTCTTTCGATACACTCCACAAGTATGTTCCACAAACCAATACAAGACTCAAAAGGTAGTCGCGAGTTTCACCATAGTCTATGGAGGACAACACAACACTCAAAAGATATATGCTTTGCAAAATTCTTCTATAGCGTCAAAAGGAAATTCTTATAAAAGTACATAACATGCATTCTATTAGATTGTTTACTTGTTGGACAAAAAAATTCAAAGAGATTGTCTTACAAATTTAAAGCACTTTCGAAGAAATAGAAAAATGGAAATGATTAAAAAGGAAGAAATCAAAACTCCAAAAAGGGTAAAACGAGGGTTTGGCTTACCTTCAGTATTTTTTTAATAGGAATTTCCTTTAGTTTTAATGAGAAATCATTACATCACCCACTAATAAAATAGAATGTGAAGATTAAAACTCATTACCACTTGTTGTTGTGTATTTAAAACAAAATGAGACCTACAATTAAAAAAAGTACTGGAAATAAGTCAAACCCGTAAAACAAAACCCTTAAATATAAAAAGCAAGAAAACAAAAGGAAAAAAAATTAAAAAAATAAAAAGAAAGGAAGAACTATACCTTCTCCTAAACAGAAAGTCTCATTGTGTCTAGTAGTAGTTTATAAATATGGAAAGTCTCATTGTGTTTTGTACACAAGCCGGATTTAAAGATCCATGTACAGTTTTTTTCCCTTTTATTTTGTTTTTCATCTTCTTAGAAAATTTTTCTTTACATGTTAGATATCAAAAAATATTTTGTACCGAAAATTTTAGTTTTGGGATAAAAGTTCTCAATACTTTCTTATAGCATCATACCAAAAAAAAAAAAAGGATAATATATAAAATGAATATGAAAAGTTATTTTTTTTTTTTAGAAACATATTAAAAGTTATCTAATTTCTTTCATATGTTTAAAATTTAAGTTTATGTTTAAGTAAAAATTTATGTTAAAAAATGTTTGTTAAATTCATTAGGGGGAAAGAACTTTTCCCTCTAGTTCACAATTTCCCCTCTTATTTTTGAAACCAACCAATATCTCATCTATGTTTCCAAAATGGGCAAATACCCACATTCCGTTTCTCTCTCAATTTTTATTTTGAGGTTTCTGTGTCCTTAAGAAAGCTAGACTCTTTGGTCCTCCGCTTAGACAATAGAATAGTTATTTCTGTCCCTTCTTGTAAGGCTGATTTGGTACCTAGGGCAACAAGTTTGTCCGTAGGCTTTGTGGTATTTTCTTTGTTGGGGTTTTGGGAAATATGAGTGCGTATGGTGACCATGGAAAGCTTAACAAAACACTAGAAGAAACTATCTCTATCCGATAGAGGGGGACAATCTTCATTTGAGAAAAGTGAAGTGCTACAATGAGTTTTTTCTAGCCGCAAAATTCTTGACAAACCGTACCTTAAATACAAATGCCATTATCCGGACCTTTAATCCATTATGGCAAGTCCGTTCTGGTTTTAAGGTGCGTGATGCTTGTGATCATGTTGTCTTGTTTATCTTTGATAATAACACTAATGTTGAAAGAATCCTAAAAAAAAGTCAACCCTGGACCTTTGATAGACATCTAGTGGTGCTTGAACGCTATGACATTCATTCCCCTTATCAGGGAGTTAGCCTTCGATTAAGTTCCTTTATGGATTCAAGTCCATGAATTAAACATAACACATACAAATTACTACTACATCTTGTTTCTTAATGTAAAGTTGTGATTTCCAACTATATTGTGTTGGCTTTAATTCCTTATCAAATTTGATTGCAATTTTTTCAATCATTTTTCCTGATGTATGTGGGTTTAATTGTAAGGAATGAGTGCGAGAGATCAGTGAAGAATCAAGCTTCAAAAGTTGAATCAGTGGATTTCGTGACTAGCTCGTTAGAAGCAACTCGCGAAAAAGCCACGTGTGGACACATGACTGGAAGATGAAAAGTTGTGCCAAGCTGTCAATTTCGTGATTGTCTCACAAGAATGGCCAACCTGCGAAGGACCTGTGAAAGTTTCTGTTTGACAAAAAATTGTGTTTGCTTTACCAAGGCTATATGCACATTATATATACTCTCATTACCCACAAATTGTAAGGAATGTTTTTCAGAGAGAAAACCCTAGAAAATACACTTGAGAGTTAGAGATTATTATACTCACAATCATTTACACATTTTTTTATGGTTTTCCTCAACTCCTACCTCTCAATCTCTAGATCTTTGAGAGGTTGCTAGCTCAAACACTACTACACTCATTCTGAGTGTAAAGTGAGATTTTGGTATTGCTAGGAAGTATTGGAAAGAGTCATTCATTGGCGGATGCGATCGGGCTGAATTGTGGGGTCCGAAAAGCTAGAGAAGACAACACTTCGAGAAGTCAGTTGGTAGCAGGAGCTTGGAGGGATTAAGTACATGGGGTAGACTAGGCTTCGAGGGTCTTTTGTTATTCGTGTACTGCAACTTTATTTTCTAGTGGATCGATTTCGACTTAGAGGGTTGCGGAGAGATTTTTTGCCAAGTTCTTCGGTTTCCTCTTCAATAACATGTCTCGGTGTTTTCTTGTGTTTGCATCTCTCTTCCCTACTCTTTAAGCTTTCTTTTTATTGTTGATGATGGATGAATATGGCTTAGGGTAAAGTTATTAGTTCATTGTACTTATTTACTCTTGTTTTGCACTTAGTCTAAGTTAGAGTAAAAACAATCTAGTCATAATTTTTAATTAGGGGTCTAAACAAGCTCTTGAATTTTAGCACAAATCCAAACTTTCACTCAAAAAAAAAAAAAAATCCCTCAAAAGTAATAAAAATGGTTGGGAATCAATTACAAGATGTGTTTTTGACACTCAAAAGACATGCTAAATATATCAAGTTTGCACTAATTCTTGGGCCTCAAAAGTAATAAAAATGGTTGGGAATCAATTACAAGATGTGTTTTTGACACTCAAAAGACATGCTAAATATATCAAGTTTGCACTAATTCTTGGGCTTAATATTCCTGACGTAGTATGAATCTGGATGGTGCTTTGTAAAATTTTCCCTAAGAATTTATTTATTAATGTACTCAAATGTAAGCAGCTAGAACAACACTATATTGGGGAATAAATTTTCAATTTTGATTATCAACGTTATATTCCAGTAGTATTCAAGTTTAATTTATGGGCTGAGTTTAATTTACCTAGGTTAATTAGGTTATTTGGGATAATTTAGGTATTTTATTTTTTGTAGTTTAGGGTATTTTAGATTTTTCAAAAAGGAATATTTCAGAAATCAAAAGATTTTGTCAAACTTAATTGAGGGAGTAATGGAATGGAGATATTTGCTCATTTTGGAAACATAAAGGGAGAGATTGGTTTGTTTCAAAGATAAAGAGGAGAATTATGAACTAACCCAAACATAGAATGAAGCGAGTGCTTTTTTTCCCCTAATGAATTTAAAATTTTAAAAAAAAATTAACATAAATTTGTACTTAAACTTATGAAAGAAATTAGATAACTTGTAAAATTCATTCCATATGTGCTCATGTTTTTGTGCGATGCTATACAAACAAAAGAGAATATTGAAAACTTTTATACCAAAACCAAAATATTTGCATCAAATTCTAAAAAAAGATAACTAGTGATTCTTCTTCTGATTGAATCTTTATTCTAATAAAGGGAGATATTTAGTAAGAGTTAGGGATAAAAGTCTCTAATGTACTGTAGAGAATTGTGTATACCAAAAAAAAAAAATTGAATTTTGATATATATACACACAGACATAAAGGGCTTTTCAGAAAAATGAAAAAAATTTAATAATTATTTACATTCATCCCATTTGTGCATATTTTTTTGGTACTATTAAAGTTGGTTCTTATATAGTTTGATGTTGCTTGTGATAATTGATATTCTTCAAGCTATAAGCTGAATACCAGTTGTTGTAATATTAGCATCAATTTCTAAAAATGGTAGCCAATGATTTTTGATTTAGTTGAGTCTTTTTTCTGAAAAAAAGTGACATATTTAATGAGAGTTAGGGATTAAAGTAAGTTTGACGTGATTAAGGTAGTGCATGAATTCTTCACACTTGGTAAGTTTTCCTCTTTTAAAATTCCAAATTTTATTTTAGTTCCTTTTCTTTCCCTGTTTACGTTTTCTTTTTTCTTTTTTAATTAAAATTGCTTCTTATTTAATTATCGATATGTAAAATTAGGGTTTTTGCGTCAAGATGCATATGCATCATGAAGCAATGAGTACGCAGTTTAAAATCATACCTATGTAGTTGCCTGACTATAAATGAATAACCTAGTTGTTCTTTTCTTTCTTTCAACAAATGTGCTCATATGTGGTGTAGATCCAAGGTATAGTTCCCCTCTTTTAATTTACAAATGGTCAATGCTTTGTTTACTATAATCAAGTAACCCACTCTTTTGAATGATTGAATCTTGAGTTTTGTTTGAATTTAATTGTCTTATTCAAATATTGCATGCTTTAAAGGGAACCAACTTGTTTGGAACCTTCTTAGAAAATGGTTAGATATTACAAATGGAGTCTAATCCATTGAATTAGGCACGATTGGGTGCCTAATACCTTCCTAAACTCATCCTAATTTTGAACTTAAAATGTGATTGAATTGAATCTTTTTGTATGGGTCAAAAAAGTGGTTCTTGGACCAAAACCAAATGACAACTCTCATCTTCGCCCTAACCACGAGTTAGTTGCAAACTCTCAAATCCGTTTCTAAGATGGATCCACATTGGACAACTATTAAGAGAGCCATTTGCATAGTAACTATAGTGGCATTCATGAACCCTGCCTTGGGTGATAATATATGATATATTGTAATATATATCTGTGTTTGGAATGAAGTGATGATTGTTTTTGATTGAGGATTTCATAGGAGTGGAATAGGTGTTCTTAAATTTGGATTTCAATAAAATGATGTAGTCAAATAGTTAAGAGAGAGAGCCCACTTTTATTGTTATTAGATCTATTTGATTTTTTTTTTTTTTTTCATTTTCTCATGTTCATAAAGATGAGATTGACTGCAACATATGTGGAGCAGTGGCAATTCCTTTTGACATTTAAATATGTATTCATAGGGGCACACGGGTAGTCCAGTTAGGGAGTAGAAAAGAGATATAGAGAAAAGTGAGAGACATACATATCTTTTATCAACCATATTTAAAGTAAGAAGGTGGTCCTAAGAAGGGTTTACATAAGACATGCATAGCACATGTATTGCTTAAAACTTGAGGTGTGAGTACCCTCTTTATTTGCTTTACTTATATTGGTTTATAAGTTTCTAGTCAAAATTAAGATTACTGATAGAGATATGAAATGTTTGTGAGAAATGAGAATTAAGGAAAGTGGTGAAACCGTGGTAGTAGATTACGTAAGTTTGGGACCTAGGTATGTCGTTTATTTTAGCTTAAAATGTTAGTTTAATTTATTGTTAGATTATGTATAATTTTTTAATTTTATTTTTTTAAGATAAAGTTCTATATTATTTTTTTTTTTAAACCAATTAAATTATAAAAAATATGCTAATCCAAATATGGTATGGATCTTATTTTACTGGTTAAGATATTCATGAGTATAGAATCTAGAGAATGTTCGTATGAGTAAGTCTAAAGATTCAATTAAGTGTTATTCTTAAACTTGTTTTTTTGTATGTAATTTTTCTATAACTAATGGTTCCAAATCATCTAAATTAATTCTTTTTTTGGGCGTGTGAATAATTGTTTTCATTTTATAGAGTTGACTGATACATATTTAGTTAATGCTTGGTCCACGTCATCTACTCAACTCGTAAAATCAAGATGAGCTCAACAAATAGCCTACTCAAAACAGAAATTTATTGGGTACTCCCAGAGTACCCACCTCTATGTGAGAGGGAGGAAGTATACTCCCAAAGTACCCAATAACAACCCACTCAGAACAATCTAGCATCTCAGCTTGATTTAAACATGTCAACATAACTAGTCAACTCATGAATTAATCAAGTTCCGAGAATCACGGCTAACAATTACAAACTGCCATTTGGCATTAAAACACGATAGCAAAGAAGCATGGAACGGTTCTTCATTATTAACCACTAAGACAACTTTTAAAGGAAAAGAGAGAAGAGAAACAAATTTCATGATAGAAGCACATTTTACTTTCTTTCCAAAAATACAATCTATTTGGTAGGGAGGGAAAAGTGAGAAAATAGAATATTTAAAAATGATAGAAAATGTTTTAGTTTTTCCTTATATGAGCTTGGTAAAGAAGATGAGAAGGTGAAAGAATAGAAAAGTTAATCAAACAAATTTACTATTACACCATTATTACATTAAGACCAAAAATATGAAAGTTTTCCATCTCAGCAAACAATGAAAAACTTCCATTTTCTATCTTTCTCTTTTTCCACTGAACCAAATCGATCAAAGTATTGGAGAATTGGCGGATGTCACCACCCCCATTTAAACTTTTCTACAAGTGTGTATTGACTACATCAAACCGTCTAAATACAGCCAACCTATACCTCATCCTTGTAGAAAGTAGTAAATACGCTTTATTAGCAAATATTGTTAAATGAGAACAGTATCCCAAAGATGCAAAAATGAAAATGATCTTGTACATTTAGAATAGTCATAGAATACGACTAGTATTTCTTCAGTATATTGTTGAATCCAATTCCTAACATCGCTATTGGTTTCTATTGATGTCCCACCATAGGCATTGTTTTATTGGTAAACCCACTGATACATTGACCAATAGCGGTCCATTGATGAACACAACGACACCCACCACGACAGGGAAGACCATCCTTGGCCTTGAAACATATGTAAAATATTTAACAATCTGACTCATGTAACGCATGTATATATATTAAATAACAGCTTATTTTAACAAAGTTTGATTTCACTAGTTGAGATTAGGTCAAAAACGAAGCTTAGAGATCTTAGTTAGTCAATAGTCAAGAACTATCATTTCTTTTCACCATCAAGAACATTAATGTCTTCTATCCTCGCGCCCATGAAAATGAAACAAAAAAAAGATAAAACTACAGAACTCACCAAGGATCAGATATATATGAATTAAGTAATATTATTTTTCATTAGTAAATTGTCTAATTCAATACAATAAATCAATCAATCATGTTTTGTCCCATACACTTCATGTCATTTTCTATATATTTCTCATCCCAAGTGAGTTAATTTTATTAGCAATATATTATAGTGATGACGATGAGAGCATAAAATTTTATCCAATGACATTTTAGGTTGAACACGTACATATCTTGATTCCTACACTTATAGTACAGTCAACATAATGCATTTTCCAATAGTCATCACATGCCGAAAAGAAATAGACAAACTAGGAAATTATGAAAAACAACCACCTCACTTATGAGATTTGGTCAATAATAGACTAGCTTAGAAAAATCAAAGGGCACAAAAGTTACTTTGTGTTCCTAACAGGCAAACGCTTGTCATTGGAGCAGTCAAAATAGCCTTCGTGGAATTCGTGTACCCACTCAGAAAGATGGTGAAAAAAAAAAAAAAAAAAGGAATATGAATATGAATATGAATATAATCATCCCCTATTGATTAGTTGAATAAAATTGATTGCTTTTTTATGGTCTTGACTCATATCATGATCAAAAAGCAATAGTGTAAAATGGTAAAAAGTTCCCAGTCGAACATTATAAAAAAATTTGTGCCATGCCGTAATTTGTGGCTAATTGTTTGCATAACATGAATCTTACGCCATTGGTGTAGTAAAATTAACCTTTGTGTAGTAAACTAATTGAACAATTCAAAACTACCTCTTTTTTTTTTCTTGGTACTTATTCATAATGTCATTTTATCAACTATGTGTGACATCTACCTACCTTCTTCAGTTGTTAGTTGTTAAGTAACAAAATTAGCCACCTTTTTTGTCCACAACACTGCCTATTTGAAACACATCAAAATTGCTTACGAAGAGTTCACAAATGAATGAAAAGACAGCAACCAAATTTTTAGGTCGATCAAGGAAATCTATGAAACTAAATGACTAATATTCATTATATATATGCTGAAATATCCTAAACTCCTCAAAGAACAACAACAACAACAACAACAACAACAATAATAATAATAGTAACAACAAAAAGAGAGAAAAAAAAAGGTATTTAAAAAATATTAATTCCTTTTTTTTTCTTTTTGATAGAGCATGGATGTTGAACACGATTAACATAATAACATTATATAATACAAATCCGGGACAGCTATCTCATTCAACACATCAAAATCAACAATTGCAAGAGAGCTTACTGGTTGGATGTTGAAAGATCAATTTGTCATAAAAGACTGAGTTTACATACTTTGCTTTTTTATTGGCTCTAATTCCTACCACAAGAAGAGAAAACTTGAATATTACAAAGAAGCATGACGTGCAAAAGGGGCTACCTATGCGTCATGAGTATATCACTTGTTCTATAACACAATAATAATATATATAACTTCGTCAAATAGTTTATAGATGATTGCGGGGTTGAATCTAGAAGAGTAACATATATTCTCTTTTTTCTAATTGGATGGTACTCACCAAGAAAGAAAGTTAACACATTTACATCAATAATGGAAAGTGTAAATGATACAAAGTTGATAGATGAGGTATGGGAAACGGTAGCAAAGAGAGCAATTAGGATGGGGCGGTTGCTTGAGTGAGACGGACTTTCAAATGGTAGAGAGCTTGAATTTAAATAAATAATAATAATAGCATGAGATTGTTGACCTTGATTGGTTGAGTGTGTCCGTTATATGTGACATAAAGTGTGGTCTTTGGATTGGTATTGGAAGTCCTTGTCAATATGGAAGAGAGCAGGTTTTTTGTTAGGTGTGCACTAGGAAAAAAGAATCTTTGAGATATAGACTCATTTGGGTAGCAACCCAATTAACCCCCTAATTTAAGGCCTAATGAAATGATGTACCTTTCTCCCTTCACATCTCAGCAACGTCACTGCTTCCATTTGCCTAACCATTCAAGAATGAGAAAAAAAAAAAAAAAAAGAACAAAAGAAAACTACATTAACTTGTTAGCTAGGAAGCTGCAAGTTTAGAAAAATACAAATAATATGTTCCACTTTTTGTGTTTCTAGATTTACCTCGCATCGATAACTCAACCCTTACTACTTATAAGTAGTTTAAGACAAGTTTCTTTTGAAGTGAATACTCGTAATAATCTGTCCATCAGAGCATATGACAATTCTTTCGCCACATAAAGCGTTAATTTACCTACTAAGATATTGCCCGTTTCGACCATTTTGTCTAAATTTCGAAATAGGTTGGGTTTGTGATGTGGTATTTTATTAGTGATTCTTTCAGGACTGTAACTTTTCACATGAGTAAGAATTTCATATTTCCATTTTCACTTAATTCTTTACCAAATTATGTCTGAAATCAATGTCCATGCGATTGCATAAGACATGATTTGTCTTAGAATATTGGTTGCAGCTTGTATCCTACCAGGTCTTGAATTTTTTTCCAAAAGTAACTTTTCAGGGGGGCTTTAAATGATAAGTGATGAACTTATGGGAGGATATATACAAAATACTCAGATTCCATCCAACCTTTTACTTCTGCTATTGACATAAATAACACATACAACACTTTTGTTTAATCCGCTGAATGACCTAACACTTTTTGTTTACAGTAAAAACAATCTTATTTTAGAGTCATTATTTTAGAAGTTTATACAGACATTCACTGCATGCGCATGGACAGGTAGAAATCAGTTACTTTCTACCAAACCGCAGGTTAATTTATGCAAAACAAGTGTTACACACAATTATTGATAGTCACTTTGTAATGAAACCACAAAAGATATACACCGACATCCTTGAAGCAACAAAAAATTTCTGGTTTTCTTTAACTGTACATGACTGCATGGTATGTCATGTGTTTGTTTTTCTATCTTTTTTTTCCTTTAAATTTTAGTTGCTTAAAAAAAGAAATGTATGGCACATTGCGATTGACTGAACATAGAGTAGAACACAGGAATTGAAACAAGGGTTTTTTTTTTTCCTTTCTTTCTCTTTAAAAATAGCATGTCGGCTAAAACATTTTCCATTTCTTTTGTAATTAACGTCTGAATCACCAAATTAGTTGGGAAACAACCTTGTCTATATTCAAATTACTAGTGCATGTGGGGGATGTGAGAAAACATATTCACTTTATTAGGTTGTGCCATATATGATGAGTTTATGAAACTTCTTAATGCTTTGGATTACAACAAACATGGGAGAGAGGAAATTTCCACTAATGATACAAAAGAAAACTTAAATTCCACGATTTTCCTTCCATTTCTTTGGATCTTTCTAATATGCATATTGATGAGACTAGCGTGGTTAATGTGGAAAATGCATAGGAGTAGAAATCTTTTTGGTAAGCAGAGTGAAAGCCTAATACAAGCTTAACTTTATTTTATTCTACAATTTTGTTCTTTCCCATTGCATCTAATCTCTAGTTCATTTTAATTGTTCTTTCATCTACGCTAGCATATCACCAATCCACATCACTCATATGAAACGTTTAACATCTTTTGCTTTTCTTTTCTTTTTTTCTTTTTTGATGATATTATTTAGTTCTATTGACTCGAAAGCGAAGGTCAGCATGCACCAATGAAAACTATTCACCATCCACTCCACTTGGAATGTTCCATATAGGTCAATATTTCTAGTTTTTTAAAACATCATACAATAATAGTATCAATCATAGTTGCAGATTTAATAGGCAAAACACATCCATGCCTTCTCTCTAATCCACCTAGATAGTGTTCCAGAAAGCTTCTAATGTGAAAGGTCTTCTTTTGGTTTGATTCTCTCATAGGTCAAGAATTAATTTGACTGGTTCTAACTACTAAAAATTCGATTCCACTTTATTTAAACTTATGCTAATTTCTTAAGTTGAATTTTCTAATATTATGCCCCCACCATCTACTAACTAGTAAACAAGAAGATAGAAAAAGAAAAGACCTTTGTTTTTGTTTTTTCAATTGTTTATTGATAGAGTCAGCAAGTGTCATAAAATTGTAACAGGACAAAGTTGACTATAGCTAGCCATGCCACAACATAAAAACCTTTTCATTTTCTTTTTCCTCTTGGGCAAATGCTTTATTAAAAAGTAGACATGGTCTATGCTTGCCCAGTCAAGACCAGTGAAGAAAGTCCATCTCATTAGAATTCAAAAGTTTGCACTATGATTCTTTATATGTTTTTAAGTTATTGAGAAAGAGAGAGAGTGAGACTATGGCATGCAATACTTTCTTCATAATAGTTTATTGTCTATAAAGTCTATACCCCATTTTTGATTCATCATTAATGTAAGCTGTTTTAACCTAAAAGGACCTTGAATTTGGAAAGTTGTGTTGAAACTTGAAAATGTATGAGAACTAAACTTAAAGCAACATAGTCCAACACGTGCTTCTCTTCATCCAAAACCACATTTCATTCAAATTATGTTACAAAGTGATCGATCTGATGTGAACTCTGAATAAGCTTTTGAAAGTGAACTTTCAAGGAAGACATGAGTGCTAACATGACCGCTAATCTACTTTTCCTTTTTAACATTAAAAGTTCACTGAATACTTCTAGTGGAATACGAATGAATATAATGCTTTGATTCCATTACTTAAAAAAGATCGTATAGGTGCCTAGGTAGGAGAAAGCTTGACTTGGAAAGCGCAACTTGATGAATTTTGTTGTCAATTCAAGATATGATTCATTTGGATTTTTCTTGAATTTTCAAGGGAAAAAAAACACGTGGATGATGACGGTCAATGAGAAACAAATAATTTCATGTCTTTTCATTTGTTTTATTTTTTTGTTCTCTCTCTCTCTATTTATTGATCTCTTCACTGTTTTATACTTAGTTTTCAATCTTCAAGCCCAGTATACATGCCCTTGGGAGACTCTTATTGTGGGTTACCAACATCTTTTAAGTTATGAAAAAGCGAAAGCTATTATTAATTTTATTATAAAAATATTTACAAACTAACATAGTAATAAATATGATTGGTGTCACATTTGCACATTTACACGTAAGTACGTAATTACGTAATTACGTATAACAATGACACATATATAACCCCATACACCCAAAGGTCTTTGAGCCTTACTATTTTTGGAAAACTCCAATCTAGAGAAAAGAATTTATAACCTGAATTAGACAGAAATATTAATGTACGCATATTTTAATTTGCATGCCACTCATAAGTGACGACTCACTGGTTTATTTGAAGTACGAGGGCTTTGGGCATAATGCTTGAAGTTGCTCTCTTTAAGGTCCTCCAGGAAAATTAAAATTCAACACAATACTAGACAGTGGACCATTGCCATAAAATGCAAGCGTTCCACATTATGTAGCCCCAAGGTAGAGTACAGCTATATATTCTTGGTTATTGAAAAAAAATTGGACAACCATAAGATTGTACTCTTTTAACCTACACATACTCATGGAACCCACGGTACACTTATATTTAACAGTCATTGCCAACAGTAAAACAAACTTCCATTAGCAAACTTCCATTAATAATGGAGATCTTACCTTCTCAATTCCCTTCCAAATTGATGATACATTGACACTTCAAGACCTGCTTAACCAATCCACCTGGACTTTGTATGTGCTTTTTAGTACTTCACTTCATATAATATTTTTCCCAATTATAAGCATCCAGTCGATTTTTGCAAGCAAGACATGATTTATATCCTTGAATCACTTGGAACTAGATGTATTCAAGGAATTGAAAAAAAAAAAAAAAAAAACTGATTAGAACTGACCGCCCTTTTTAATTTCCTAATGCTCAATCCAACCCAACTCACACAGTTAGACAAGAGAAGGGATGATTTTATATGAAGACATCAAAATCTTGTGGGTTAACAATATTTTTTTGATAATTATTAAGGTATAAAGATAGAATCCTAAGTTTGGTTTTAACATGAGTAGGACATTGCAGAGTTTGAAGCCCATTGTCAAATCTTAGTTTGTATAATGTGTATTTGTAGTTTGTGTTTTAGTAGGTTATTTATTATTTCTTATTTGTGTAGTTTGTGAATTTGTGTAACTTATATTAGAATATTAAATTATTAATGTTAAAATTTGTACAAATTATTTGGTTTTATACCTTAGATAGTTAGATTTTTAATTAAATTTAACCCCATGACTATATTGACTAATGAAGCACAAACAAAACTATTTTTCTCAAAAGCAGTGAAATTTAACTATGTCATTTATTGAATTTAAGTGGGACCCTAAGTTCCTGAAAAAACTATTCTAAGCTTTACCCCATTATTGATGGGTACTGAAAGTTTTCTTGTTCAGACTTCAGACTAAAAATATTGACCAATTTGGTTCAATATATATATTGACCAATTAAATGTCTCCTTCTTAAATGTCTTTGAACCTCCTTCTTAAATGTCTCATACTGCTCAAGGACGTGGCCTATAGCGAAACATAGTTCTTTTTTTTTGTTTCTTTTTTTTTTTTTCCTCATAACTTTTATTTAGCTTACCCTAAATTAAAAGTTTTCAACTTGGCTTGGCAGACTTCTAAAAAACAAAACAAAAACAAATATGTCCTAAAGTTTGATTGTTGAAATTTTAATTCTTAATAGAGGCCCAAATAGCAATAGAGTCCAAAATTTTTGGTTCCTAAAACTTTCATTGCAGAAATTTTAGTAGTTTAATAGAGGCACATATTCAAAATGGACCATGGTTATCAACGTCTAGCCTGGTTTTTCATTATAATAATAATAAATAAATAAAAAATGAACCCCTAGCCCAAACAGGCAACCCATTCTGATGTTTAAAATTTCAAAAATTTAAGCTCAGCCCATCACTATCAGTTGGCCCAACCAACCTAACAAACCAAGGAAAGTCTTTCTACTAGACAAATAAAGAACAAGACAGTTTCGAATCATGGCAAGTCTCTCTCATCTCCAAAAGGGGGAGGTGTTATTAATTTGAGCTATGATTGACCAAAACTTTACAATGAGTGAAGAATTCAAGCTAACTGTGAAGGGATTCCTTTCAATGGATAAATAAAATAGCTCAGTTGCTAGTGACTATGACATGTTTATAACTTTTCATGCTTAAAAATGAAAATGAAAATATATATCTTATGAGATGATCTCATTACACCTCCCATCGTGTGTTGATCCTACATATTGTAATAGGGTAATCCCGTACGGTATTATCTCATCTAAGCACTACATAGTTCCTTCCCATTTAAAAAACCAGGACCATCCAACAATGCTATATAAATTGGATGAAACTCAAATGGTCCAAGTTGACAAAAAAATATTGCTAAATACTAACTTAACAAGTTGTAAACCACCTAGGCCGAAACAGATGGTGGGAGAAACTGGTCCAAAACACCTTTAACAATATAACTTGAAGCTCAATGCTCCCAACAGAATCATAGGTAGTGGTATCACTCCTAAGTCCTTACAACCAAATGCTAGAATTGTGTTTTTTTCAGCTATATTTGTAAGACAACCACATTCATTACCACATTCTCTAAGGGGAGCAATCAAAGACAATGTAATGATTAAAAGAAAAAAAAAAATGCTCCCAACAGAATCATAGGTAGTGGTATCACTCCTAAGTCCTTACAACCAAATGCTAGAATTGTGTTTTTTTCAGCTATATTTGTAAGACAACCACATTCATTACCACATTCTCTAAGGGGAGCAATCAAAGACAATGTAATGATTAAAAGAAAAAAAAATGATTCTTTAGATGCTGTCATAATAAAGAAGAATGGAAATACTCAAATAAAAAATTTTAAAAAATTTAATTTAATTATGCCTTCGTCTTCTTCAATCATAATAGGATTTCATAAACACAGTCGCAAGTTTCACCAGAGTCTATGGAGGACAACACAACACTCAAAAGGTATATTCTTTTCAAATTCTCCTACAGCATCAAAAGGCAATTCTTACAAAATCCTTCACATTCTATTTAGATGTGATTATTTGTTGGATAAAAAATTCAAAAAAAAAAAATTGTCTCACAAAAATATCGTACTTTTGAAGAAATAAAAAATGTTTGTTAAAAATATTTAAGGAAATGATTAAAATGGAAGAAATCAAAACTCCAAAAAATTTAAAACAAGACCCTTCAATAAAAAAGCAAGAATACAAAAGGGGTGATAAATAGGAAGGAAGAAACTCGCCACATCTTAAACGGAAAGTCTTATTGTGTCTATCTATAAATTCAAAAATTCTCCTTGTGTTTTGCACACAAGTTGGATTTAAAGAAACATACATAGTATTATTCTTTTCACTCTTTTTTTTATTTTAACTTCTTGGAACCTTTTTCTTTTACGTATTAGATATCAAAAAATATTTTGTGGCTAAAATTTTGGTTTTGGCATAAAAGTTCCCAAATTCTCTTTTATGTGTATTGTGTCATACAAAAGTCACGAACACATATGGAACGAACTTCAAAAGTTATCTAATTTCTTTCTTATGTTTAAAAACAAATTTATGTAACAAAACTGTTTGTTTAATTCATTAGGATAAAAGCCTAATGAATTTTCTTGAATGGAAATTAAGAAAGTGGAGCTCTAGGAATTACTTTTATTGAGGAAGAAAATAAGCAGGATGTATAAATTCAAATGAGCATACACATGTAACAAATCCTTATAAATATTTTAACTGTTTTTAATTTTAACTTCGTAATAACAAAATTTATCTAAATTTTAAGACATGGGAAAACTAATGATGATAGTTGAGTTGATTAAGATCATATATTTGAAGGGCGTGACTATATTCCTCCCTATGTCCATCCAATTATATAACGTTCTACCTAATTAAGTAACAATATAAACAAAGGAATGCTATGTAAATAACAAACAAAAATCTAAGTGGTAAATTGCTACAGGTTATTATTGGCATAGAAAAAAAAATGTAATTTCAGTAATAGGTTCAAATTAAAATCAATAATAATTAACTACCTGTAATTTGTTATGAAATATTGTGGACAACATTTCTCTATTAACAAAATGCATTATCTTTTTTTTTTAACTAATTAGATTAAATTATCGCAATGCTTTGTTTCCTCCTTTCTTTTAATTATGCATTACCAATGCTTTGTTTACTATAATTAGTGTGCATTTGACATTTGCTTAAAAATTCTTTTTTTTTTTTTTTATTATTCAGCTTATTTTTTATACTATTCATGAGTCCTATTGCACTTTTTGGTACTATTCGTGAGTCTCACTATACTATTTTAGCTACCTTTTAACTTTATCATAATATTTCAAGCTTTTCATAAAAGAATATTTAATAAATCATAATATTCCATTAGACTTAACTAAGGGAATAACTAAATGAGGGCATTTGCTCATTTTGAAAACGTATAAGGGGTATTAGTTAGTTTTAAAAATAAGTGACAAATAATGAATTACTCCAAACATATAATGGGAAAGTGCTTTTTCCCTTAGTGAACTCAACTTTTTTTTTAATATAAATTGTACTTAAACATAAACTTGAATTTAAAACGAATGAAAAAAAAGTAGATAATTTTTTAATTTTATTCCATATTTACTCATATTTTTGTACTATGTTTTACACATAAAAGAGAATATTGAAATATTTTATGCCAAAACCAAAATATTTGCATTTATTTCTAAAAAATGTAACTAATGATTCTTCTTTTTATTGAATCTTTTTTTTTTAAATAAAAGGAGATATTTATGTGTATAGCATCATATAAAAACATGAGCACATATGGAATGAATTGTAAAATTTATATAATTTCTTCCAATGTTTAAAATTCAAGTTTATGTTTACGTACAAATTAATGTTTAAAATTTTTTTGTTGAATTCATTATAAAAAGCATTGCCCTTTGTGCTTTATGTTTGGGGTAGTTCACAATCCCCCCCCCCCCCCCCCCCCCCCCCCCCAATCTTTGAAACTAACCAATTTTTTGTTTCATGTTTCCAAAATAAGTAAATACCCATATTCCATTACTCCATCAATTAAATCCAATGAAATCTTTTGATTCTTGGAAAATTATTTTATAAAAAGTGTAAAATAACTCTAACTAGAAAGAAAATGTTGAAATGACCCCAAATAATCTAAACTTTGTAAAATTAACCCAACCCGTAAATTAAACATAACACATACAAATTACTACATCTTGTTTCTCAAAAAATCCCTAAAAAATAACGGAGATTGTTGGGACTAATTGTCTTTGATAGCAAAAAGAAATCTTAAAGCTATTAAGTTTTATTATTAATATATTTCGGTTTATTACAATGTTTTCTTTTCTTTTCTTTTTTGTTATTGGATTGTTTAGGCTTGATCAACTTTAGTTCTAAGGCCAATGCCTTCAAAGTTTTGAAAATTTTACCCTTTTTATGTAGCTGTCTTAAAGATTCCTCACTTAACATAAATCTATTTTTCGATTGAAGTTAGTATCTAGATAAAATATAAATTAGGGAAGAAAACTTCAATTTTAATTACCATTCTAGTATTCAGTTTTAATTTATGGGATGGATCAAGTTTACTCTCATGTAATGTTATATGGGGTAATTTCAGTATTTTATTTTTTAATAGAGGGTATTTTAGACTTTTCACAAAATAATATTCCAGGGATCAAAAGATTCGTTGGACTTAACTAAGGGATTAATAGAATGAGGGTATTTGCTCATTTTGAAAACATACAAGGAGAAATTGGTTAGTTTCAAAGATAAAAGGGGAAGTGTTTTTTTTTTTTCCCCCAAATGAAATAGACAAACATATTTTAACATATATTTGTATTTAAATATGAACTTAAATTTTAAACATGTGAAAGAAATTGGATAACTTTAAAATTCAGTCTATATGTGACCATGTTTTTGTACTATGCTATACACATAGAAAAGAATAACGAAAAATTCTTTGCCAAACAAGATATTTGTGCTACTTTATATTAAAAAAATGTATCCAACAATTCTTCTTTTGCTCAAATTTTTTTTCTAATAAAAGGAGATATTTAGTGAGAGTTAGTGATAAAAATCTCTAATGTATTTTATAGAATTGTGTATACCCAAAAAAAAATATTTGAATTTTTTTTAAACATAAACATAAACATGTTTTTAAGACATATGAAAGAAATTAATAATTATTTACATTCATCCCATTTGCGCATATTTTTGGTACTATAAAGCTGGTACTTATATAGTTTGATGTTACTTGTAATAGTTGGAATTTTTTGGAGTATAAGTTGAATACCATTTTTTGTAATAATTGTATCAATTTCTGAAAAAGGTGGCCAATGAAACAGTGAAACTCAACACTAGTTCCAAGTCTTTTGACACTAGCATCTATCGAGGCTTAACGAAGAATTCTCGACACAAGCTCGACACCTCTCAATCTATCAAGCTAACAAATTTCAAAATATCACTAATTCTAAGAGGATATTTGTTTATGGGTTTGTATAATCCTAATAGTATTAGGAAAGACCAAGGTTTGTGTAAACCTAATTGAAATAGGAGAGCCTATTTAAATGATCCATTAAGCTCCTATTTAAATAAAGAGGTGGAGAAGGAAAACTCAAACCCTAGAAAGTTTCATAAAGTTTTCTTTTTGAAACTCTTGCCTCCTCTTACAAAGAAAGAGATACTGCTGCATTTCTTGTACGCCTTTGGGTTCTATAACCAACAAAGTCTTTAGCACCAACATTAAAGATTTTATTGGTGTTTCTATGGGAAACTGTTGCAAATGAACTACAACAATCAAAGGGTTGCTGTGGAGTTAGTCACGTACTAGGATTCATGCAAAAAAAAACTAGTCATATACTGTGATTCGTGCAATGGAAGAAGTCTCTACAAGAGCAAGACCAATTGGGGATTGAAGTAAAAGTTCAACTGTAGGTTGGTATTTTGGAATAGTCCAAGGTAGTGGTCAAATTCTTTATACTTGTAGCTACTTGTTCTTGATTAATGGATTCTTAGGAGTGGTAACCTGAAATTCACCCAGTGAGATTTTTGCCTTGCAAGAGGTTTTCCTCATTCATCAACAAATCACTGTGTCATTAAATTTCCGCTACGCTTAGTTTTTTTAGTGATTTATGGGTGCCTCCGTGATTTGCATGTAATTTAACATAATTAATCAATTTGAGTAATTTAATTAATTAACTAATGTCAATCAATAACCCAACAATTTGAATATTTTTTCTTTAAAAGGGACATATTTAATGGGCGTTAGGGATTTAGGTAAGTTTGATATGATTAAGGTAGTGCATGAATTCTCAACACTATGTAAAATTTTCCTCTTTTCGAATTCCATTCTATTTTAATTCCTTTTCTTTCTTGCTTTTATTTTCCTTTTGTTCCCAAACTACCTTTTCCATTTTTTTAAATGGAAGTGTTTCTTATTTAAGTCATCAATCGATATGTAAAATTAGGCCTATGCATAATGAAGTAATGAGTACACAGCTTGAGATCCTACATATGCAGTTGCTTGACTATAAATAAAAACCCTAGTTGCTCTTTGCTTTTTTTCAATAAATGTGCACATATATGGTATGAATCCAAGGTATGTTTCCTCCTTTCTTTTAATTATGCATTATCAATGCTTTGTTTCCTATCATTAGTGTGCATTTGGCATTGGCTTAAAAAGCCTTTTTTTTTTTTTTACTATTCAACTTATTTTTGGTACTATTTATGGGTCTCATTGCACTTTTTGGTACTATTCATGAGTCTCACTGTACTATTTCAACTACCTTTTAGCTTTCTCTACAGTACTTTCAACAAAAAGTTTTCAATTTCAGCTAAATAAGTTATTTCCAAACAGACACTTAGACAATCAACTCTTTTGAATGATTGAATCTTGAGCTTTGTTTGAATTTTTTTGTCTTATTCAAATATTGCATGCTTAAAAGGAAACCAACCTATTTGAAACCTTTTTAGAAAATGGTTAGGAAGTAAAAGTGGAGTCTAATCCATCAAATTAGGTGGGATTGGGTACCTAATACCTTCCTAAATCCGTAACCTAATTTTGAACTTAAAGTATGATTGAATTGGACCTTTGTGTATAGGTCGAAAGAGTGGTTCTTTGACCAAAACCGAATATGTGAATATAATTGAAAGTTTTCTCTAAAATATACTCATTATGTATTTTTCTCTTGTGGGATATTAAAATTGATCAACTAATCATATAGTCTTCTCCAAAAAAAAAAAAGCACTAATCATACACACATGCAGCCAAGAGTCAAGATCAATTGAGGCATGGTTTTTGAAGCATTATACAAGTCAAAAATGTGTGAAAATATAAAAGTCAAGAAATAAATTTCTTCAATCCAAAATTTTTATAAAAAAAATTCTTGGTATGGAAATATCATACGATGTCTTGGTATTTTTGCCACAACTTTTTACATAGATGTCTTATTTACTTGATTCTTGTGGCCTCAAAAAGAAAACTCGAAAAACTTTTTAGTTCACCACAAATTTGGGAAAAAAAAATTGGAGGTCAAAAGTGGATAGAAGTTAATAGTGGACAAAACTCCGAAAATTATGGGATTCACATCCTAAATTTGAGGGAGGTTGAGGTTATAGAGGCACAAAAACACTAGAATGTTTTTCATCATGTTGTTTATTTCTTTTAGACATTTAGTATTATTTTTATGGATTTATTTTGCATAACTAGGTGTGGCTAAATCTCTAGCCAGGGTTAAAGGTGAAAACTAATATTTTTATCATTTATTCTTGAGATTATCTATATGTTTTTTATGGATTGAAGACTGAATTTGAGGTTGATTTTACCATTTGTAGGGTTGTAAATGAGCTGAGCTCTGCCGTGTAGTGCATGTTCAAGCTTGACTCGAGTTTGAGATAAGCCTAAACTAATGTTTGAACTTGAGCTTGTGGGAAAGCCAAAAGGTTTGAGCTTTGCTTGACTTAACTTGATTAATTAGTCAAGCCAGCGTTGAGCTTAATATCAAGCTCAAACTCAAGATCAAATCAAGCTTTTGAGCTTGAGATCCAACAAAATTACATTATCAAATGATTATACCTCCAAGAGTCAAGTTAAAAATAAATAAAATAGCATACTACCTATGATTAGCCATTATTCAAATTACAACTTTACATGATTAAATTCATCCATTAATCCTTCCTTATCTATAGCTTCAACATTTGCTTAAAATACAATTTTTACATCCACATTAGATGGTGAAGAACTAAAAAAATATTTTTTTGTGACTATATGAATATGAAAAGACTAACATGTTTTGTAACTATGCATTAGATGTTGGATGAGAAAGGACTATACGTGGCCCAATTTTTTTAATTGTAAATAAAGTCTAATGTGGTGTTTGGTCAGTTTAAAGGGAAGGTGAAAACTTAGGGTAATGGGTATTGGTTCCATGTGACTATGTGAGTCATATCATTATTAAGATGTGTAATGAGTTTATATAGCAAACACATATCAAGCCTATAAATGAGTCTATGCTCAACTTGTTTTGTATCAAGCCTTATAACTCACGAGTTTGTTCATGAACTTTTCCTTTTTTTTTTTTTTTTGTGCTTAGGCTCGGCTTGTTTATTAAACAAGCCTAAAACTAAAGCTCAAGCTTGACTCGTTTTTAAACAAACAAACATGAACAAGCTTTTTATCAAGTTAAGTGTGAGTTGCTTATGAACAGGCTTATTTCATTTATAGCCCTAACTATTTAGAATCGTTGCATGTTCACAAGTTCTTAAGATTTAATATGACTTTCTCCATTAACTTCCCTCAAATTTATTTACTTATTTTC
Source organism: Quercus suber (assembly GCF_002906115.3). Taxonomy (NCBI): domain Eukaryota; kingdom Viridiplantae; phylum Streptophyta; class Magnoliopsida; order Fagales; family Fagaceae; genus Quercus; species Quercus suber. The sequence continues at coordinate 400,080 of NW_027069849.1, forward strand.
AATTGTATTTTAACATTATCTTGCTCCATATCTTTTGGTGCAAAAACAAACAAAAAACTATTTTTCTTTATGCTTAATAATAGAAATTTTTACATTATTGTCAGTCATTCACTACGGATCAACCTCAGACTCACCTAACCTAAATATTATTACTTCCAATAACTTGGGTTTGAAGTATTTTAATCGCAACATTATTTGCATACTCCCAAATCCATGTCCAAGATGGATCCACAATCGACAACTATTAAGAGTCATTTGCATATTAATCATAGTCACTATGATTACTATGCAAATGACTCTTAATAGTCGCTCACCCGCCGACTTGTCTGCTCGTGCCCAGTCCAATTCAGGCCTCCCGCCTCCCTGCTTGCTACTCGATTGCTGCCGCTGCTCCAGTGCTCCCTTCGACAATCCGACCTTCCCTCAAGGTATTTCATTTTTTTTCTAAGCTAACTTCTCTCAGTCTCTCTCTTTTTCTCTCTGACTCTCTATCAATCTCTCACTCTCTCACTCTCCTTCTGACTCTCACTCTCTCTCTATCTGAACTAAAAAGTTTGAAATGAAAATTATGAAATGACTCTCACTCTCTCTCTCTCTCTCTCTCTTTGTTCTTTAATAAGACCAACTCAGTAACTCTCTCTCTCTTTTGATTGGCCGAACTTTAGTCTTTAGCTTTATTAAATTTTGTCTGTTTTTGACTTTTTGAAAATTGAATTTGGCTTTATGAGTTTATCTTATCTATTCATGTTGGTGTTAGTGTTGGCATGTGTAGTGTGTTGGTGTTGGTGAAATATTAGTTGTCTTTTAGTGTAATGCGTGATTATGAAATTTTCTGATTGGCAGCATGCTTGTGTGTTGAGTGGGGTGGGGGTGGATGGGCACATGGGATGGGGTTGGGCTGCACAAGTGCACATTACACAGTTTTAGTGCTTTAATTATTGTGCTACACATGGAATGTGTAAATAATGTGCACATCAATGGCTCTTTTAGTGCTTTTAGTGTAATGTGCACATGAGGCTAAACAATATAACAAATTAAAGCAATATAGTTTATTGTTGGGCTAAACAACAATAATTAAAGCAGTATAATAATTAATAAACCAATACATTATAAAAGACAAACAAATTAAATTATGTTAGGCTAAACAACAATTAATAATTTTATAAGTAATGAAACAACAATATAACAAATTATAGTTTATAAAAGACAAACAAATTAATGAAACAACTAAACAACGTTACAACAATAATTAATAATTTTATTAATATTTCAAATGAGAGTCCAAATCTTCTGTCCTACTTTTCTTGCTCAACTCTATACTCCACCAATAAATATTTATCACGTGTTCACCTAATTAATTAAATACTATCATTATTGACTTATTAATACTATAGTTATTAATTAATAGTAGTATTTAATTAATTAGGTGAACACATGGCAAAAATTTATTGGTGGAGTATAGAGTAAAGCAGGAAAAGTGGGACAGAAGATTTGGACTCTTCAAATGAACTTATAGTTTATTGTTTATTCTTTTACTAGAATTATAGACAAATATTTGATAAAAAAACCACGTACCCAAGATTCATCTCCTGTGCCAGATTCATCTCGTGTTTTTTAATTGTTGTTGCTGTCAATATATAAAATTTTCTTTTTATTAGATTGTGTAATTTATGCTTGTTGAGGAACACCTTGAAAAAAAATTTTGGAGTCACCACTATCATAGTGGCTTCTTGAACCATGCCTTCTGTTGTTATTCTCTGTTTGGTTTTTATTTTTCCCCATGTTCATAGAGATGATATTGACCACAACATATGTGGAGTAGTAGAGCAATTCCTTTTTACATTTAAATAATTATTCGTAGGGGCACACGATGGTCTAGTTAGAGAGTAGAAATGAGACATAGAAAAGTAGGAGACATATGCATCTCTTTTTATCAACCATATGTAAAGTAAGACAAATAGTGTGCGTTTGGCTCCAGCTTAAAAAGTCAGCTTATTTTACTATTCAGCTTATTTTTGTTACTATTTATAGACCTCACTGCACTTTTTGATACTATTCATGGATCTCACTGTACTATTTCAGCTAACTTTTACCTTTATCTATAGTACTTTCAGCAAAAAGTTTTCAATTTCAGCAAAATAAACGAATCCCAAACAGACCCATAGTATAGGACACGTTTAGCATAGGTATTGCTTAAAACTCTCTTTTTTTGTTGGGGGGGGGGAGGGGGGGGGCTGTTAAAAGGATACTTCATTGAGAAAACTAGCCGGCCTCTAAAACAGAGGGTACAAAACGATCATACAAAGTTCCAACCGAATCAAGGCTAAGAAGAAAAGCAACATCAAAAGGAGGATCTAGAAAAATTTTTAAAAAATTAAAAAAAAAAAAAAAATTCTTGGCTTAAGAGTGCGCCCCGAGGGCGTATGCACATTTATTAGCCTCCCTATAGCAATGCTGGATCCTTACTAGAGGAATAGCTCTCAAACTGTTTCTGCAATCAGCTACCAAGACATCTATACCATTAGGATTATCCAGTTCTTTCTTCATAAGCTCAACTAGCAGTTTGAAATCCAGTTCAATTTCTACCGTTGGAAGCTTGAGAGCAATACACAATCAGATCCCGTCTCTGAGAGCCCAAAGTTTCACTGCTACACTCTTTGTAATCCCAATTGCTCTTGCATATCCCTCAACCCATTCTCCATTCTCATTCCAGATTAGGCCACCTCCACCAGCCAGACCGGGTTAAACAGGGAGGAGCCATTCGTATTCAACTTGAACCAGTTGGGAGAAGGGAGAAGCCATTGAACTTGGATTTTTTACTTAGCTCGAGCCTTTCCCATTTATCCCTAGATACACAAACTTAGTTGCTTTGGCCAGTGCTTCTGCCTTCAGATTCTTCTGGTGGGGCGTTCTTCCAAAGACAGTATTGTTTCAATATAGCCATAGGCCCATAGCGTCCAAAGCGCGATGGGAAAGATAGTACCCAAAGCGATGTTCGATGAGTCACAGGTCCTGGAGCTCTTGCAATTTAGCTTCAGCCAATCCACCAAGTGAGATCCATAAAAAAAAAAAGGGGGGCTTTGGAACGGCAAGGAGAAGGAGCTCCAAAACAACTGGGCCTTAGGGCAGTCCCTTAAGGCGGGGATAATTGTTTCAGGAGCATTGTTGCACAGGAATGTCCATACCTCTCTTAGATAGTAAGGCTCGAACCGGGATGCTATGGTGGCAACATTGTTAAGAGAAAACACTTGATCTTTGGAAGGGATGACACTTTCCACACCCACTCACCTCTGAAGGCCTGTCATACCGTGTTGCTGTCTTCCCAATTAGCTAGGCAATACGCCTCCTTTAGCTTAAAATCTCCATTAGGGGAGAAGTACCAGGAGGTATTGCTTAAAACCTGACGTTCGAATACTCTCTTTATTTGCTTTACTTATATTAGTTTGCAAATTTCTAGTCAAAATTAAAGATTTTTGACAAATATGAAATGTTTGTGAGAATTAAGGAGAGTGGTGAAACTGTGGAAGTAAATTAAGTAAGTTTGGGACTTAGGTATGATTGGCTTAAAATGTTAATTTAATTTATTGTTAGATTATGTATTTTTTTTTTAAATATAATTATAGTTTCAAATTGTTTATTTTGTAAACCAAATAAATTTTCAAAAATATGCTGATTCAAATACGTTATAGATCTTATTTCACCACAAGAAAGTGAAGAAACTCCACTGCTTGGGATATTCATGAGTATAAAAACTAGGGACTGTTCATATACCAAGTCTAAAGATCCAATCAAAGTGTTATATGTAACTTTTCGTATGTAATTTTTCTATAACTAATGATCCCAAATCATGTTAATTCTCTCTTTTTTGGTGTAATTATATTTTTGATTGATATAGATTTAGTTATTACTCAGTCCATATTATCTACTCAACTTGGTAAAATTAAGATGAGTTTGACAAATAGCCTACTTAGAACAATCTAACATCTCTGCTTGATTTGCACAAAAACTATAACTAGCAACTCACAAATTAATCAGGTTCCAAGAATCACCCCAATGGTTACAAACCGCTACTTTCCATTAAAACACAAAAGGAAAAAAATGCATTGAATGGCTCTTCATTATTAACCACTAACACAACTTCAACAGGAAAAAAAAAAAAAATATATATATATATATATATCTAGTTGGGAGGATGGAAATGTTGGGGGAAATGGCTATTTAGCCTTAATTTTTTAACTATGTAGTCAAACAGCCTCTTTTTCAAACTATGTAGCAAAATGTCCATATTTTGAAACTTGATATTGCTGATGTTGAGTTCTATGTGTATTTTTAAGTGGAACTCAACATTCTCAATGTCGAGTTCTGTGCAAAATTTTAAAAAGAAAAAAAATTAAGTGGCAAAATACGCATAAAACTCTACATTGCTAATATTGAGTTATAGGCAAAACTTGACATTGGTAATATCATGTTCCAAAATAGGGGTATTTTACTACATAGTTTGAAAAGTGGGCTACTTGGCTACATAGTTCAAAAAGTAAGGTGAAAACGGCCAAATACCACATTTTGGGCAACATTTATGGCAAACTAGCACTGTTTCAGAAATATTTAGTAATCTACCACTTTTTTAGTACTCGAGTTTTACAAAATCGAGTTCTAAATAGTACTTAAGTTCAGTGAACTCGAGTTCCTAGGTGAGTCGCCAACGTAGCACTACTGGCCTGGAATTCGTGCGGTTAAAAAAGTAATGTGGTACTCAATATTATGGAAATCGAGTACTTCCTTACAGTACTCGATTTTACTGAAGTCGAGTACCTTGTTTTTTTTTTTTTTTTTCGTAGTAGAAGACTAGTTCCCACCAACTCTGCTGAAACTTCCAAGCAAGTGACGAAATGTAAATGTAAATGAAAAAGAAGATTTTTCACAAAAAAAAAAAAAAAAAAAAAAAGTGTTAGGTTCTAAATGTTTAGAACAATTGGCAAATCGTGAACACAAACTTGTCTAGATATAGGTCTTAGAGTCTATAGGTTTTATTAGACAATGCTCAAGGTGATTCAAGTCAAGATTCAAGAACATACAAGCTGCAGGAAGAAGACTTCATATTCTGCTTGGTTCGATCGATCGAAGAACAGGCTCGATCGATTGAAAATCGTATCTGCAGAATTTTAAGTCGGCCCAAACAGCAAATTAAGCCCATTAAGGATTAGGGTTTCAGATCTAATTCTCCCACTATATAAAGGAAACCCTAAGCCACATTTTGAGAGCTTTTAGAGAGAGAGAAGAGAGTGTCTCTTTTGTATCTAGGGTTTTGTACCCAAACCTCTCTAAGTCTTTGTTGCTCATATTGCTGTTTTGTGTAAATCTCTTGTGAGATCTTTGAGGAGCTTTCCTTTACACAAAGTTTAGGGTTTTCAAGGTGGAGATATTATCAAAACCTTGATGATCATTCAGTTGCAAATTCAAGAACTTAAAGATACACAAGCGGAGGTGCTTGTACTTGATTGAAGAGTCCAAGAAAGAAGGAGTCCGTGGATTCGGAGCTTGCACATGGTCGCGTCAGTAAGTTCTACTGGTGGGTAGCATTAGGAAGTCAAGCGGGGAGCTTGTAGTCCTTCTGTATGAACTTCGATTCTGTCGCATAGTGGATTCAGGTTTACCTTGAGGATAGCTAGGTCAAATCCTCCCCAAGTTTTTACCGTGTGGTTTCCTGGGTCATCATATCTTGTGTTCATTTATTTTCCGCTGCTTTATATCTTGATATGATTATTTGATTGCTTTAACCTAGAATTGCATAATTTGACTAAGTAACAACTTGGCTAATTAATCTAGGCTAACCAATCTGGTTGTTTTAAGGGTCTAAAACCGTTCAAAATGAAAGTTGGAATAACTGGGTTTTGAAATACATGTTTGGAAGGAGCTGAATAGTAGTAATGGGTAGTAGGGAGCTTCAAACAAACAAACAAAAAGGCAACAAGTTCTCTAACTCTCTTTCTCTCTCAGACAGAGTAAAATTGGATTTTGGTTCTAAAAATGGAGACGCTAAGACAAAAATATATATTAAAAAAAATAGAGCAACGGCCAATTTTAAGCTCAGGGTGACTTAAAAATGAAGCTGTTGACTGCAATGTAAAGAAAGAGAAAAGAGAAAAGAGTTTTTAATAATTCTAATAAAAGTAATAATGACTTTGAAAAGTCAGTTGTTGTGTGGGAGTGGGATGGAAGGACAAAAAGGCAAAAAGAAAGGGTTTGCTGTTTGTTTACGTTTACATTTACATTTCATCACTTGCTTGGAAGTTTCAGGAGAGTTGGTGGGAACTAGTCTTCCCCCACCAAAAAAAAAAAAAAAAAAGAAGAGAATAACAAGGTACTCGACATCAGTAAGATCAAGTGCTATAAAGAAGCACTCGATTTCCGTATTATCAAATACCACATTACTTTCACAAATTCCAAATCAACAGTGCCATGTTGGCAACTTATTTAGGAACTCGAGTTCACTGAATTCAAATACTATTTAGAACTCGATTTTGTGAAACTCAAGTACTAAAGAAATGGTAGATTGCTAAATATTTCCGAAACAGTACTAATTTGCCACAAATTTTGCCAAAATGTGGTATTTGGCTATTTTCGCCCAAAAATTAAGGCTAAATAGTCATTTTTTTCCCCTAATAAAGTGAGAACATAGAAAATTAAGAAAGATAGAAATGTAGATAATGACCTTCAATGAGCACAAATAATATAACCTCTTCATCTCTCTCTCTCTCTCTCTCTCCACTATTTTTTACTCTAATATTCACTCTTGAACCACTGCGCGCACCCTTAGCACGATAGTCACTCTACAAATATAAGTGTTTGTAGGGTGTAGGAGGCGTTGATACCCATTTTCGCAACACACTTTTTACAAGCCCATTCAACCAAGCCAGACTTACTCGTGGGCTCAATTCAGGTATTTTATTATATTTTATTCTTTTAAACATGGCCCAAGCTCATGCAACATATTGAAGAAATTGAGAAAGTATGGTTTGGAGGGAATAGGTCAATTTCCTTCAAACCTTTTGCATAAGCCCAGTCCATGCATGCTACCAAGTAGGTAAAAGACACTGGTAGCACCTCAGGCTCATGAAGGAGGTCTTGTACCCAAAATTTCCAACAGCTTTTATGCTCTAGCTGACTGTGGCCCAAAGTTTCTACCCAAACTCTTTTTTCCTTTAAAAATGGTTGGCTCTCATTGGCCAACTTCAGCTACTAGCTTTCATTCAAATGAGCCTCCCAATGGTCTAAAAAAACTGAAGAGGGGGAGCCAATGGGGGCTTAGTCAAGCATTTCCTTTAATAATGATAAAAGTAATCCTTCCTTTTATCCAAACAAAAGCAAACCTAGAAATTACTACTTGCTTAACACCTTGGGGTCCAAAGCCTCTTCTATTGACCAAAAACCAGTCACTTAAAGCACTACAAACTCAATATAAATGCCACAATCAGATTCAAAACAAAGAAATCACGTCTGACTTTGAGAGCAACACCCCAAGCTTAATATAAGAGTCTCTCTTCAGCTAAAAAACCAAGAACTACGTTTTCCCCCACAGAGCTAAAAATTGAGACCAAAATCCCATTCAACCAACAAACATTTTCACAATTCTAAAGTTTAGGAATGGAAATATGGGTACAAGGGAACCTTCCTTCTCTTCCTCACAACCTCTCTCAATTTACTCTTCTCGCTAACTGTGGGTCAAAGTTTTAGACCTGTGTACTTTTTCAGCAACTAAGGTTCTTAAACTAAGAACAATGGAAAACTGAAAGAAGATGAGAGAGTAAAAGGAAAGGCAGAAAGGACTTACTAGGGGCCCTAGGAAGGAGTGGTGTTCTGGGCTGGAAAATGAGCGTACGAAAATAGTATACTCGGCAGAAAAGGAGTTTGAAGGATGAAGAATGAAAAAGTGAAGAAGAAACTCAAGAGAGACTATTTTTAGGGGCCAATAGTGGAGTAAATAACATTTAATAAGTGCATGGCAAGAAACTCTACGAATCCCCATTGTAACTACCATGCGCGTCTCCTTAGTTCACAAACCGTCAGACAATGGTGATGGTTAAATCAAACAATCAAATACAACACACCTTTTGAGGGTGCATTAATGAGTTTTTAACCATCCAGAATTTACTCGTTCAGCTTCTCGGTTAGTTTCCGCCTCTTAATGTCCTTGATTCATTCCTAGGGGCCGAGCACAAATCAAGGGGGGGCTATTATACAGCACAAGGGTCCCGAGGCCTACTTGGGCCATGAACTTCAACCTTACGGTGTGGCCCATAGTTCTAACCCTTTTGACCAAAGCTGGGCCCTAGGCCTGCTAAGGCTATGGGCCCAGGATCCATACCACTATGCTTGACCCAAGGCCCATTGAGCATGCAATCTTGAGTCGTACACCTCATGGTTCATAGCCAGAGACCTACCCAGCCAACATATTTTGGCCGGAAATGTGATTGCTCGGGAATACTATGTCTCAGCTGCTCGACATCGCCCTAGGGAATATCGCTGTCGTACGTCCTTCTTGGGGTGGGAACCAATTCCAAAGCCACTACTCCCACTCCCAAATAAACACCCACTTAAAAGCAATGGAATTGAGCCTCCAAACCTACTAATAACCTAAAGTAATCATAACCCTTCTACTAATCTTGAGCTATAAATAAGAGATGAGAATGAGGAAAAGGGGTTGGCAATTATGGGAAGAATACTAAGAGAAGAGAGCAAACACACAGACGAAGCAAAGGAGCGATCCTGTGAGGGAGAGAGAAAGGCTTGAGGAAATAGAAGTATATTTGGGTCTGCCAAGCATAGGGCCACCCACAGTAGGAAACACAAAAGCCCACAAAACAAATAGATTGTGAGCCCAAGTAGAGGCTAAGCCCAATAGCCATATATTTTGGGTACGCACAGTTCATTATACATTTGAAATTTTGGGCTTGATTCTCTACAAATAAACACTTCTAAAGAACCTAAGGAGAGATTTGGGCTAATCTAGCATTTTTGGCCCTTGTCACAAAAACGTCCCCGATAAGAGGCAAAGGCCGGGATTCAAGTCTTTAGGAGGAAGTTTCACAAATATATACACTTAAATTAGGCTTGAGTAGAATTTCTATCTTGTATTTAAAAAAATTATATATATATATATATATATTCACTCTTGAAGGCCATTGTTTATGCCCTTGAAACTCTTTAGTGTGGGTTCCAACATCCTTTAAGTTATGAAAAATGCAAAAGTTGTTAATAATTTTAATATAAAAATATTTACAAACTAACACAGCAATAAATGTAATTGGTGTCACATTTGCATATAGCTATGTATAACAATCACACATATATGAAATAATATTTGTATACATAATTTGCATGCCACTCATAAGTGATGACTCACTAGGGTTTTTTTTTTTTTTTTTTTTTTTTTGGGTGATGCAGTTGAACTCGTGCCCACCTAAATTGTGTGTAGTATTCACCTTTTATTTGAAGCATAAGGGGCATAATGCCTGAAGTTACTCTCGTTAAAGTCTTTTAGGTTAATTAAAATTCAACAGCATACTAGAAAGTTGATTCTCAAACTTGGGATAAGCCATCAAGCCATGGAACCTACGGTATACTTATATTTAAGAGCCATCACCAACAGTAAAACAAACTTCCATTAATAATGGAGATCTTACAAATTCTCAATTCCCTTCCAAATTGGTGATGCATTGACACTTCAAGACCTTCTTAACCAATCCATCTGACCTTGTATGTGCTTTTTAGAACTTCACTGCATATAATATTTTTCCCAATTATAAGCATCCAATCAATCTTTGCAAGCAAGACATGATTTATATCCTTGAATTACCTGAAACTAGAGGAGGTCAACCCTTCAAGGAACTGAAGAAACCGATCAGAACCGACAATCCTTTTTATTTTCCTAAACAATCAATCCAGCCCAACTCACACATTTAGACATGAAAAGGGAAACAAACCCCTTATATAATTCGTGGGAAGGGGAAGCCAGGAAGGTAAGCTCGTATGTTTGTAAAATCCAACTAATTCATCTATCTTCATAGTCTTGTAGGTTTGTAATTTGTGTTTTAGTAGGTTATTTATTATTTTCTTTTTGTTTAACTTAGATTAGAATATTAAATCATTAAGGTTAAAATTTGTACAATTTCTCAAGTATTATTCCTTAGGTCCCCAATTATATTTCACAACATGACTACACTAACCAATGCAATGCAAATAGAGTTATTTTTGTTTTGTCAAAAACAATTAAATTCAATCATGTATGTTATTGGTCAATGTAATCATATGATTGAATTTATTTGAGAACCTTAGGTCCTAAAAAGTTGTATTAAGTTTTACCCAATCATTGATAGGTATTGAGTTTGTTTGTTGAAATTTTTCCATAACTTGTATAGTTCTTTGTCTTTTTTTTTTTTTTTTTTTTTTCCCTCCCTTTTAACTTTTATCTAGCTTACCCTATTAAAGGGTTTTAAACTTAGCAGACTTCAAAAACCAATGTGTCCTAATGTTTGATTGTTGACATGGTGAATTCTTTAATAGAGGCCAAATAGCAATAGAGACCAAAAATTTTAGGTCCTAAAAGTTTCATTCCAGAAATTTTAGTAGTTTAATAGAGGCACAGATTCAGAATGTGCAATAATTATCAACGACTGGCCAGATTTATTTGTTAAAAAAAAAAAAAAAAGTAGGCCAGGCAACCCATTCTGATGTTTAAAAAAGTTCATAAAATTAGGCTCGGCCCATCAGTAGGCCAACCAAGGCATGTCTTTCTACTAGTCAAGAAAGAACTTGGGAGTTTCGAATCAAAGGAAGTCATTCTCATCTCCAAAAGGGGGAGGTGTTTATTTGAGCTAGTTAAGATTTGAACAAGACTGAATACTTACAACAACGAGTTCATGTAAGAAATCCAAACGATCTGGGTCATCTACATGTAATACTGAGTATGAAGATAAGATAGCCATCAAAAAAGAGTATCAAGATAAGATGCTGTACTTTTCCCTCGCTCTAAAGTCAACAAGGCTTTTGTTTAGATCAAAGCCTACTTTTGAGTGAAGAATTCAAAAGTAAAGGGCCCACTTCTTTTTTTTTTTTTTTTTTTGATAAGCTAAAGGGCCCACTTTAGTGGCCGAGTAACATTGCAGTCAAATGTATAAATAAAAGACCCAAGTCGGCGACTTATAAATGAAGCTGAAAAAGCATCTTATGAGATGATCACTTCATGTGTGGATCCTATATATTGTGAGAGAGTCTTATAAGATATCCTTTCATCTAAACACAACATGGTCCTTTCTCATTTCAAAAAACACAGCCATCCAACGGTGCTATAAATTGGATAAAACTCTCACCATCTAAGTTGACACAAAAACATTGCTAAATAGTAAATACTAACTCAACAAGTTTTTTTTTTTTCAACTCAACAAGTTGTAACCACCTAGATAAAATTACCATACTTTCTACCTGAATAAAATTTGCAATGCAAATATACCCCTAGCCCAAATACATATACTAGAATAATACAAAGGTTTAGACGATTGGCCCATCAATCCAGAGAGAGAATAACTATAAAAAAAATACAGAACTAAAAGTTACAACACCCCCCCCCCCCCCTTCTCTTTCAACCCCTTTTTATCTCTCCTCCCTTGAAGCCCAAAAAAAAAGTGTTTTTTACAAGTATCACATGCAAGATAGAGAATGATCACTAACTTTCAAGAGCTATGAAAACCAAAAATGCAATCAACTCAGGGATTGAAATTTTGCTTACCCCAAAAAAAACAATTGCTATTTTGGCCTGATAGTAAAGAACAATCATCCAGACGCTATAACTTCAAATTCTATCATATCTACAATAAATTATAATAATAAAAACTCTGGTAGTACCATTAATGGAGGTCAAACCATTTTCACCTTCTATCACTAATAACAAACACTGACATTGCAATCCCACCCAAAAATCCAGATCATTCTCTCAATCCAAACCTAACAAATACACACAGGAAAAAAAAGATCTAAGAAGCAAGCCAAACTTGAATTACAAGACTCTCTAAAATCTCAAAGCCTACCCTGGAGCTATGATTATGATCCATAACAATGCAATGCTTCCAACTTTTTATATATCATAGCATATTCGGGCACAAAGTTTACAACTAAAAAATGAAATGACAAACTATGGGTGCAACGGAACTCAATCAGTTGGTGCACAGAGAGTGAGGGTGAGATACTTCAAATGCTGCATCATCACAATGAAACCGTCATTTCCAAAGGGATGTAGATATGTATCTTCATTATAAAACTTATTGATGAACAAACTCATATGGTCCATATAAAACAGAAAAGTAATTGACCTATAAGTTTGGCTGATGGCTGAAACATGTAATTTTAAAATAAAAAGAACTGTTTGTATTTACAACAATTAACTAGATCTGACCACAGTGAACATCCACCGTGAGGGAGAGAAAGAGGAGCTCAAAAGCAAAATATAGAACCAATAATAAACTTTATAATGATTGATCATAATCTTTTATCATCAGGTTTTTGCAAAGAATAAATACAGACCTTTGAAAAAGTAGTCCTAACATAACTTTGTACAAAGTTGAAAATAGCTTCAAGCAGAAAAATTGTTCCACGTGTCAAAACCCTTGATCTACCGCACATCATGATGGGCAAGGGCAAGTTCGAAGATGCAGTGACCATCACTGTCTCTAACTGATTTGTACAATTGAGTGAGCAATAAAACCATGAAAGATGGTGTTTGTGATGCACTCGTATTAATCACGCTTCATCCAATGTTCTTGTTGAACAAACTCAAATCAATACCTAGAACTCCCACTAGTAACAAAAATGATATAGCTATTCAATTGGAAGATCAGAATTTAAATACAAATGAGGAACAACTGATAAGGAAATTAAGTTCATAAATTACCTTATGGAACTTGAATACATAGTAGCACCTTCATCAACTTACAATAACAACAAGGATTTTCTTCTGCCTTTCTGTAGCATTATAATAAGAATCTTACCAAGAGTACTTTTATATCAATGATGGTTCTCCATAAGATCAGCAAGAGTTATCTTTCCACAGTTTCCGGTGTCTAGCCTATCAAATTTGTCACAGATCTGCACAATGTCTTTCTCTGATACCTTTCCCATCTCCTTGAGCTTGTATATGACGTATTCTGATTTACTGCATATATAAAACCAGGAAAAAAATACTCAACAAAGACTCAACCTAACTGCTTGGGTTGGCTTCGAACTCAAGATAAATGAAAACTAAAAAAAATCATTGAGAATAAGAAAGAAAGAAATCAATGCTAATATCAGGGACCAAGACAAAGAAAAATAAGTGAAGTAGCAAGTATGAGCTGATCAAGCAAATAATATAGCTACTTTCTACAAGAACAGAAAAATTCAATCACAATGAAGATGATACATCTGGGGCTTTTATCACTTTTGTATTACTAAAGACATCTGGGGCTTTTATCACTGTTGTATTACTAAAGACATCTGCATTCAAGTCAAAATAGGTGCGGATAGATGACAAACGGCCACAAAATAGAAAGCAAGGGATTGGATTCTTTATCATCAGCAGGATGCCACATTACATCCCACCTTCTTTTTAGTATAATCAGAAGCTACTGTGCTACTATTAACCAAACAAAACAAACTACTTATAAAAAAATTAACCCAAAAAAACTTGCCATGTTATTCCTTAGCACAGAAAAAACTTGAACGTAACTTATCACTAGATTTCACGAGAGATCCCCTTTTCTGTTTTTGGGTAAGTAAAATCATAGACCACAGAAGCAACAATAACCATGGCTATGATTTTCCTAAGGAAAACTAAGCAAAGAGGAAATAAACATTGGATGCACAGAAGCAACAATAATCAACCATTTGCCTTGTCTTTGATGCACAAATCTAGGCAGATAATCTGATGCAGGAAAATCAAATCAAACAAGGAGAATTGTCTTGGGGAAGCAAAAGAAGAAAAAAACAAACAGATAGGACCTCAGAAATAGCATATAAGTTTGTTGGGAATTAGCACCAAGTGATTAAAAATAGAAAAATAGAACCTAGGAATCGCCACCAAGCATGGATAATGACAGAACCCAAGAATCAGCACCCAGGCTTCCTTAGAATCAGCTCAACGCATTATTAGAAAACTTCCAACCAAAATATCATTAATCCATGATTAATTTCCTACATTAATGAATTTTGGACCCTTTAAAATATGGTTTTTAAATTACATCAGACATGAAAAAAAAAAAAAAAAACCTTCATAATGAAATTACGACATTATATGGAGAAAAAAATCAAGTAGTAATCAAATCTCTCTAATAGCATTAATCAGTGGCAGTCACAATCAACCAAGTCCATTAAAATCACCCAGGTCCAGGAATGTGATGCACCTGTGGATTTCATCTTCTAGGCATCAAATCACAACACCACAAGTACAAATACAAAAACTCTGGCATTCACAGCATTGCATTCAAAATCACCATGTAATCTTGAACCTTTTGGATTGCCTTTTCTCCTTTTAGGAAAAGATGAAAGCATACTTAGCCACATTTATTTAGTCAAGGGTAATTTTATATTTTAATAATTGATGGAAGCGGGCAGTAGTTGCAGAAAGAAGTTCTTGCTCTATCAGCTTGGTCTATTGTTCAAAGTTTTTAAATGATGAAGTCCAATACCTACTAGGATAAAGAAAGGTTGTAAACCAATAAATCTGAGAACCATCCAAAGATCATTACAGTTTAATTGCTGAGATCTTAAGTACTTTTTAACTTGAAGGCATTCTTATCTGGCTGCATTTTTCTCTCTTTTCTTTCCTAATTCCTACTCTTCCCTGTAATTTTCTGCATTTTCATCACCCTCTTAATCCTGGAACCAGATCCCAGCATGACTTATTTAACCTTGATAAATCCTAATTTGATAACCCAAACCTTTCCACCATAAAAAACTAGTCCTTAATAACTCAAAAGAACAATGTTTCTGTCTCAGATTACTGCTCATACCCCTTTTCTTACGTCTTTACAACCCCATACCAAAGGCTTATCTCACAACCTTTTTTATAAGTAAATAAGCTTCATTGATAGAAAAAGAGGACAGTACAAAATAACAACATAAACCAAAGCACACAGGACGTGTACTAAGGACAATGAAAGAATAAGCAGAAACTAAAAAGAACTTAAGCTACATCTATCTAGCAGATCAGTCAAGCAAGAAAAAAGGAAGACGCCCAATGCATTTTTCCACCCAAGCAAAGTTTGTAAAAATGTCATCTTCAGCTCATGAATCACTCTTTCGGTTCCTTCAAAAATCTGAGCATTCCTCTCCCTCCAAATGCCCCACATCAAACAGTGGGGACCACGTTCCAAATCACCCCATTCTTATGTTTTCTGAATTTTCCTGGCCAGATAGCTAGAAGCTCCACAACCTCCTTAGGCATAACGCAAGATAACATACTCCACAACTCTCCAGCTATTGGGCAATGCAAGAGTAGATGATTTACGGTCTCCCCTGCCCTTTTACATATACAACACCAATCAATAACAATAAGCCAATGCTTCCTCAAATTGTCATTGGTCAAAATCCTGGCTTATCTCACACCCTTCCAATCCTCAGAACCTCCAAAGGTCTCCTTGACCTTTTGCAACCAATTAGCCCACCAAAACCAAACTTAAAACCCTTCATTGTGGCTGCCCAGAAAACTCCACAACTGGTTTCTTCTATATTTTAAACATTTTGCTTCCAAACCTCATTTTATGTTAATTCTGATCAAACTAAAAGCCCTAAACTCCTTCCACTTTAACAGACAACCCTGTTATGATCTTGATAAACCAAATACAATAAAAGAATTATGAAAGTGTATTGTATGTCTAACCAAATTTAATTATTGGTAGAGCCAGATGGTTGAATGCAATGCTCATCATTTGATGGAGGCATTCAACAAGTACAACATAATTTCAAGTTCTTTGACAAATGTAACTTTTTATTATTGGTAAGTTACAATGCACTCAATGGACCTAAGAACCATGGACACAGCAAGGGACATGGTGACACGGAAATTCTTGAAAAACTAGGATACGAAAATTAATTAATTAATATTTAATTTAGATATAATTTATATATTTTGGGGATATTTTATGTTCTCACTTACAAAGGTAATGCATATAGAGGGCCTCTAATTAAAGTTGTATCACAATTTACTAGAATCACAAAAGCAAGAGAAATTCACCTGAGCCTTCATTCCAAAGCCCAAGAGAGCCAAAAATAACATTAGAAATCCAAACATTTTCTCTTTTTTTTTTTTCTTTTTTTTTTTTGGGGGGGGGGGGGGGGGGGGGGGGAGGGGGGGGGGGGAGTGTCACAACATAAAGTTTAAGTCATCATTACTTCACACAGAAAGTCCTCACAATCTGTTAAAGTTGAAGATTATAGGACTTCATTAAGTCACTCAGAGAACATTGTTAAACATGTATGTTAAAAGTGAAATGAGGGGTTCTTACAGAACAATAACTCATGTCAAAAGGTATCAGAAATTTCAGAATATATTTCATGTAAACTTAAAAATTAGTTAGGCCTTATAGTCATGTGCAACCATTAGTACAATACATTTATACAATAATATGGTTGATGCACTGCCAACGTGAGTTGCATCTTTATCATATCATATAAAACCAGTAAAACATGCTAGAGCCAGGGTGATTGCAACACTTCCACAGTTTTCTCATTGTACAACAAAAACTTACTCTTGTTTTATGTGCATAAACTTACAAATCTCCAAAAAATAAGAAAAGGCCATTGTCATAATACAACAAAGCCCTAGTCCTAATTTTTTTGGGGTCAACTAATAATATTATTATTTTCATAATGATATTTTTTTAAAAAAAAAATTACACACACATAACAACACACTTAAAAGCCTATGCTTCGGTTTTCTTGGACAAAAATTAGGGGGGGTGGGAATTCTCACGGAACTAACACATTCATGACACATCTTTTCCTTATGTGGATAGTTTGGGGAGAGAGAGAGAAAGAGAGAAACTGCGTTGAGTTATCTACTATTGAGCCAAAATTCTTATTACTACAAATTTTTGTCTTAGCGGTACACAGCATTTGGAAATGTTGCTTCTCATTCTTTTGTAGATCTCTTTGACTATATTATGAGTAAATTCAACTTATAGTTCTTTAGGGGACTCATTTGCATACTTCCTCTGCACTTAGGTTCCCCTCCTATTGATAAATTTTTATCAATAAAAAGAAATCGTTATGAACAATACGGTTTTTAAAATGAAAAGTACAGTACTTGACATTAAAACTTGACATAATAAATAAAAGTACAGTAGTTGTGCAATCAAATGGTTTTTCTAGCAAATTCATAAATCTACAGAGTATAATTATGTAGCATTTCTAAATTAAGGACCTAATACTCACATTTCATAAACAATTATTCCCAATTCCTAAGTTTCTATAAAGAAATAAACGATTATTTAAGTTTTCATATAAATGAAGTTCACTTGTTATCTATTTCATTCTTGAAGTAATAAACATAGGTTGCATTTATTATTTTGCTACTTTCAATATCTCCCATTTGAGCTTTATCTATCAATACATAATACAATAAAATGGAGATGCATAAACCACAAAATAATTATTAAAATAAAAATGCAAGCAATTGACTCAAGGCCAATATATACCTCACAAAGCCATTGTTGTCAATGTCAGCAGCAAGAAACTCAGAGACAGTCATGTCCTGACCAAGAACCCACTTTGCCATCCTCCTATGCCGCTTATCAACTCTTGCCTCGGCCAAGTACAAAAATGCTCGAGCAACCGCGAGTGTCGAAAACAGCAACCAAATGGAAGCAAAAATACGACCAGTCAAGGACTCAAAAGCCCGGTCACCGTACCCAACTGTGGTAACCGACATAACTGAAAGATAAAACGAATCCACCCACCCAAGCTCCTCCACAAAATGCATTACAGCCACCCCAATTCCAATACAAAGAACCACAACCCCCAATGCCAATCCCACCTTCATCCTAATCCTCATCCTCCCTTTCTTCACATCAACAATATAAGACCTCCCGGCTTCTTTCCCACCCTTACTCTTCATAGTCCTCAACAAATAATTCTCCTGCAAATCAAGCACATAGCTGACCATCCCACTCAGCAATATATCAATAAAACCAAACCCCACCAACACAAACAATATGGAGAACAACTTGGTTGTTGTAGTTTTGGGCGTAATATCACCATAACCAATAGTACACATTGTGACAATACAAAAATACAAAGCGTCCACAACGGGGTGTGTCTCATTAGAAGAGAAATTGTCCCTATTAAACCAATAAATAACCACCCCTAATGCCAGATACAAAATTAGAAGAATACAAGCTTGACCCACAACAGATTGGGACCCAAATTGAGGTCTTGGCACAGAAGGGTGGGTAAAATCGTTGAGAACAGCCAGAGCCGGTGCAGTTTTGGATCGGTGAAGATTGGTTTTGGTCCATGGGCAATTGGGGTCAAGAAGCCAAGCTTGTTGGGATTGAGGCGTGTCATGAGCTTGTGGGGTTGAAGGGTCAAATATAGAAATGGAAGATGAAGAGGGTCTCGGAGAACTGAGAGAAAGGGTCAAGGCATCAACTAAAGGTGAAGCTTCTTGTGGAGAAGAGGAAAAGGGTCCAAAGATGAGACGGTCTTTGAGCTCAGAAGGTGTTAAAGGGATAGAGATCTCGTCGTTTTCTGGGAGTGGTACTAATACTGGCGGTGGTGTTGGTTGATATTTTTTTCTTGGGCTTAGATAAGAAAGCAGAGGCTCTTTCTCCATATGGGTCTGAAAATTTTTGTTTTGGTTTAAGGAAAAAAATATATAAAATTTAAGGATGTTTTTTTTTTACATGGAACGAATGAAACAACACAAACAAAGAGTTCGAGAAAAAGGGTGGTTGTTGTTGTTGTTGGTTTTTTGTTGGTGTTGAGAGTATGATTCGGACGGTTTGTTTTTGTGTGTGTTTGTGTTTGTGTTTAATGGGTTGTGTTTGTGTTTGTGTGTGTGTGACTGTGAAGTAACTGTGAAGCCTAGGAACGTGGCGAGTGAAGCTGGGAGTGAGAGAGAGAGAGAGACAAGCGTTAATGGATTCGGTATGTGGTGCAGAAAGAGAGAGAAAAGGAGAGGTGTATATACTTGGGGAAACGCGCTTTGTTTTGTGGTGTGCGTGGAAGAAAATGGATGGAGAGTCGAAAAAGGAGACGTACTTTATCGTTGCGTCATAGATTGGACATTTTGGCCAATAATTGGAAAAATGAAAATGCTGGATTTCACTCTTCTTTTTCTATTTCATTTTTTGGGTTGTGTTACGGTGCCCGTTAAGGAGACTTTTTCCTGACATAATTTTTGTCTTTTTTTTCAATTTTATGTCACTTTTTCAGTTTTGTAGGTACAATATCAGATTTTTCTTACTTTTTCTGACAAATTTTTTTTGTCTTTTCTGCACTTAATATTTTTTCTATAAAAATATGTTGGAAAAGGAAAATGCTGGATTTCTCTCTTCTTTTTATTTTTTTATTTTCCATAAAAAGAGTTTGGGTGGTATTTTAATATTCGTAAAAGAAATGAATTTATGGGTGATGTGGGTAATTCTGATTGTGGTGGACCGTTACTGTCCAGTTATATCTTATTATTTTATATTGAGAAGATCTTAAAATTTTGGTTTTAGAATTATTGACAAAAAAATTGTCATAAGTGAAATATGATAGTATTTCCTCCCATTGCGTAACTTATTTTCTTCTTATTTTTATTTAAATGTAAGATATATGATATTTAAGTGCAAATAAATATCAATTATTGCTTGCATAAAAATAAGAAGGAATCAGAGGATTTAAATGGAGGAGATCTTTTCTCATTAGCACTGTTCAGGGTCTGTTTAGAATCTGTTTATTTTGCTAAAACTGAAAATTTTTTACTCAAAGTATTATAGATAAAAGTAAAAGTTAACTAAAATAGTACAATAAAACTCATAAATAGTATCAAAAAGTACAATAAAATTCATGCAAAGTAACAAAAATAAGCTAAATAATAAAATAAGTTGGCAAAAATAATATTTGCCAAACGGACACTCAAGGTACAAAATTTTATAAGAATAGATAATTGAGACATTTTACATTTTTGAAATTTTAGATATTTATTAACCAAACAAGCTATGTAATATTGATAATTCCCTTGACTTCCACTTTAAATTCTTATGGAAATCAGCTTGGATCGATTGCTTATGTGTACTAGATTCATTGATATGTAGATATGGGTCAAACGCTTGTTACGTGTCTACATTTCAAAAAGTCTAATGCACAAAAACACTTGATCCAATCTTTGGCCCATTCTTACCAACTAATTACCAACCAACTATTTTTTTTTTTTTTTTTTTGGGGAATCCACTCCAACTGGAGTACGAGAAAATTTATTAAGTAATTTCGTAAATGTAGACATTAGTTATATTTGGTGAAACATCTTCCTTTTAGACTTGAAAATTGGAAGACAAATTGGCTAATCTAGCAAGACCATGAGCTTACTCTATTCCCTTGTCTTCTAGTGTGGCTGAAGATGTAGTTTTGGAAAGAGGAAGGAACAAACTTGATATCCTGTAAGATATGCCCAAAGCTAGAAGAAGTGAAATTATTACTATTTAAGCAGCGTTTGGATTCAATGAAAGCAGCGCGTTTTGCACTTGCGTTTCCTTTTTTTCTTTTTTCTTTACCAGAAGCACGTGAACACAAACCTGCCAGTGGGTCCCATGCACTATGTACAGGACCCACTACCACTTTCTACGTCCACACATTTCATTGAAATGGCACTGTCAATGGGTTCTGTGCACTGTTCACGAGACCCACAAATATCTTTTTTCGCCAAAAGTTTAATTAAAAATAGGTCTCACTACACTATTCACACATTTAAAAATTATTTTGTTACAGTGTTTTTAATTTTCAGCAAAATAAATTATATCCAAACAGACCCTTAGTACCTTAATGATAACTTCAGAGGCTCCCTCACAAATTACTTGAGGAAAGTTCAGTTCTTGTGCAAAACAGATTGCTCTCGGTGCTGCTAACACTTCCACCAAATAAGACTTCTTATAATTTTGGGTACAATATATCATATATGTTTGTTAAGAATTATCAAGTAGGGGGAAAGAAAGGCGCTTCTTCTTCTTTTTTTCTTTTTAATAAAAAAATACAAAAAAAAAAAAGTAGGGGGAAAGAAAGGCGCTTCTTCTTCTTTTTTTCTTTTTAATAAAAAAATACAAAAAAAAAAATATATATATATATATATATAAACTCCACACCAATTTAAATCTTCTCTCTCTGATGGCCGAGTAAGGAAATCGCTAGGAGTAGCATAGTTGATCCAGCGGAGACCCATGGCTGCACTTGAGTAGTTCCTGGTGGTGAATACAGAAATCCTTCCTGTACTTCCAACAAAATGATAATTCTTCCATAATTCTTTGGCAACAACGGGAATTTCGTTGTTGAAATAGGACCTCCAACATTCAGCAAGACTATGGGGATTGCTGTAGTTGAGATAAGTGTTTCCTTCATACCAAGGTCCTTGGTGGGTATAACCATTAATAAGCACCAAGTGTTTTGATGGTATGACATTCATCCAGTTGCTACCATCCCATTGTGGGAGAGTGCTCCAGCATCGGATCGATGAAAAGGGAACCCAAACCAAACCAAAAACAGATACCGCATATACAAGGAAAACCAAAAAAGATACCGCATATATAAGGAAAAAATTTAGATTATAGGGAAGCTGATTTTTTTTTTTTTCCATACTTAAGGGTCGTCAATGGGTCGGGTCGGGCTGGCCCGGCCCATTTTTACTTGGCCCAAGGGCACAATGGGCTGGGCATAATGGGCTATTAACTAGTTAACGGGCCGGGTCGGGCGGGGCCGAAAGAGAAAACCTCAGCCTATGACCCTGCCCATGGGCAATGCCCATTTTGTCTTTAATGGGCTAGGTTACTAAGTTGGGCCTAATGGGCTACCCATGAGATTGTGTTAGCATATTATTTTATTATTTTTAGAAATAAATAATCAATTTTTAATAAGGAAATAGTCAATCTAGTTTTTTTAAAAGGAAAGGATCAAAGACTTTAATACTTAATTACAAATTTTTTTATTGTCAAATCTATTTAATTTTTTTTAAAAAAATAAGGCTTCAAATGGTTTTTTATTTTTATCTTTAATAAAAAAAATCAAATGGTTAATTCAAATTTGCTAGACTACTAGAAAAATATATATTTAGTAAACTAAGTTTAGCATAATTACTTTAAGTATCTTAGTGGTTGGGAGTAGGGGTGTCCAGACCTGACCCACACCCGCCGGACCGACCAAACCGCCCGATCTCCACCCGATTTCAGCCCGAACCGACGCTCCTGTCAGTCGGTTACGGGTTGCCGCGCCCAAGACCCGACGCCGGCGGGTCGAGTGGCGGTTTTCTTCTCCAAAACCCGAGCCACTCGACCCGACCGATGTTCTATACAAAAAATGCAGAATCCGGCGAGGTCGAGCTTAGATTCGAAGAGATCCGGCGAGGTCGAGCTTAGATTCGAGTAGATCCGGCGAGGTCGAGCTTAGATTCGAGCAGATCCAGCGAGGTCGAGCTTAGATTCGAGGAGATCCGGCCAAGTCCCATCAATTTTTAGCCAAAAAATGCAGAATCCGGCGAGAAATTCCAGAATCCGGCGAATATTTCCAGAATCCGGTGAGATTTCCAGGTTCCGGCGACTTTTTTTTTCCAGATTTTGATGCTTTCTTTATTCCGGTGACCCGCCCGACCCGACCGACGTTCACCCTCACCCGAAACCGACTCGAACGATGCTTCCGGCGGGTCGAGTCCGGGTTCCTCCACTCTTCACCCGACGCCGGCGGGTCGAGTCCGGATTGGGTCCAAAACCGACCCGGCCCGACCCGTGGACAGCCCTAGTTGGGAGAGTTTTCTTAAGAAATTCTATTACAATATCTCAAGATCAATTCTTCATACACTTCCTATATATTTTTGTTAAAAATTTTAAGTTATTGGACTGGGCAACGGGTTGGGCCAACGGGCTGGGCTACTGGGCTAGCCCACTGGGTGCCCATGGGCATAAAAACTAGCCCACGGCCTAACCCACTGGGCTAGTGGGCTACCCATGTGCCTTAATAACAACGGGCTGGGCTGCCCATTAGCCCGATGGGCTGCCGGGTTTTTGGGTCGGCCCGTGAGCCATGGGCTATTTGATGACCCTTATCCATACTTTTCCGTCTAATACGAAAATAAATAACTATTGACAATTAATATGTATAGTACCATCTGATAATAAAAAGTACAGTACCAAATAGATCATGTCTTCCAAGTATTTTATATTTCATTATCACAAATATATATATATATATATAAGCATTTTCTATTTCGTTTGAGCTCCATGAACTCTAACCAAAATAGCTAATTCTGTAGTTCAACTGAAAAAAAAAAGTATTTGTCTCTGTGATCCTGTCACTTGGAGTTTCAAATCTCTAAGGAGAAGATTCCAGCTAAACTGTTGCATGGGATAATTTTCAATTTGCATCAATATTAGAGCAACTTATAGGACTAGGATGAACATCAAATTATTTAGGTAGCAAACATTGATTCAATAATTAAGCATAAAAGATACTGTAATAAAACATAACGCAAGATGAAGATCTACAACTCCAACGTCCTTTTCAACCAAACATTTCGCCCATAAAAATACAACTGTGAACTTTGTTAATATACAACCAACAAAGCATTGTACCATTGATGTATCTCACTCCAAACAGCATTATATAATCAAATAAGCACACTCATTCCAGATACGAGCTAATCATCGTCATCAAGAACACTCCGACGCCTCTGGATCTGGAATATATATAGCAATATAAGACAGCAATTACAGCAATGAGGAAAAAAATTTTGCAAGTTGTAAAAAACCTTGAGTACTTACTGTGACTTTGGTTTGCCTAGTCGTTTGGGTGTTAATTTGTTCCAGCAATGATATGAGCCTCTCTTCAGAAACCTACATATAAAATGTAAAAGTGTGTGCTATTGGTCAGAGACCAACTTCTTTTGATTTATTTTTTAAGATAGATGCTCCACCAAAAGCAAATGGCATCTAAGATTGCACTAGGACACGATTGGTGAGGCATTATCTCATGTAACAGATGCATACAACGCCCCTTGCATAGCAATTGATCCCATGCTTCTCAACCAAGTGAGAGGGGTGTTGCATGCAATTGTTACATAAGATGATAAGCTCAAGATTGATTTGGTATACCTTCTCAACTATCTGACCCCTTTGAGCAGCATTTAGCAACACATCTTCAACACCTCTAGCTTTCTCAGGTTTCACCAAAGCAATTCGGGCAACTGCACAGACAGCATAACAACAGACATTGGACACGTGATGCCAATCATATACAGAATAAACATACAATAAAATCAAACAAATTTGCCTAATGAAACAAATGTACAAATTGGTTAAGACGCATTCCCATATGCTGCTGATTTACAAAGAGATATAACGCATCATTACTGGCTTTTTAGATTTTACTGCCCGCTTTTATTCATAAGTTACAGTTACTATTATACACACACCTAACCCATGACCTTGCCGTCCACTCAGTGACTTCTTATTGCCCCCTTTATTTTTTGATAAGTAAGAAAAGTCTTCATTAAAAATACAACCTTATGCAAAAAGAGAACAAAGTAGTCAAATAGTACAAGCAAAAAAAAAATAAAAGAACAGAAAATTAATTACAGGAGAGAAGACATCTAATGAAAAAAGGAGATCATAACCTGAAGCTTATGTTATAATATTTCTAAGAAGTTTTGCAACAACAAAGTATCATTTACATTTGCTGTGAAGCACATCACACATCTGTCATGTATCATTTACATTAGCAGGTCATCTCCATCTCTGCATGTAAACTAATGTCTGCTTTCATACCAATTCCAAAAGAATTAGTTTACATTAGCAAGTGATCTCCACTTACACAAAATCATGTCTGGTAGTATTTAGAAGCTCGTTTCAGCAAGGTTATTCAAAATTAACATCTTGTCCCCGACTTTATGTATCCAGAAAAAAGAACCGTCACAGAATTTTCAGGTATAAGAGATTTCAAATGGTCTTTGAACCAAACAGCAATCTTTCCCCACTTAGATAAGGGATAGAGGATTAGGTTATAGGTTTCAACCCCGTATAGGTGCATGAGTTATATTTACCTACAATTAATGTAAAATTAATAGGTTTTACAAACATCACAATCATAATGCTGCATAACTGTTAGTACAATTCTACTCAATTATTTTCCATCATAAAAAGGTGAAGCCTAAGAAAGCATGCTGCCATGGAAACCACTTCTATTTACAATTGATTCTCAGGCTATCAATTTTTTCAACCTATTAAGTTTTGGTCAATATTATTATGTTTCTAAGCCTTTGACACAAAGTTCCATACCAATGACCGTTTAAGATTAGCCAAGGAACATAAATGTTTTGGTACAAGTCAATACCAAAGTAACATTTCAGGATTATTGCTATTTATATATTTATATTTATCCGTGAACTTAAAAAAAAAAATATATATATATATATATATATATGAACATATAACCGTGAACTTAAAAAAAAAATATATATATATATATATATATGAACATATATATTTGGTTACAATTTAAAACCCACAGAATCATGGAGAGTCTTCAAAAATGCAAACTCATGCCACCAGCCAATCAGCCATATTCTGGTCATGTTCACCACCAACCTAATAAATCAAACAAAAAAGTACATGTGGACCCTAATAAATCTAATTAAAAAAGAAAGTACACCTAGAGAGTAAAACTTGAAAAGATGACACCTAACCATCTAACAACCCAGAGAAAACCAAAAAGAAAAGTCGTGAGCTGTCATACGGGATAGAGAAAATAAAGAAAGAAGAGGAGCTGAAGTTCTACCAGCCCGAATTGCATTTACTAGCGGAACTTTCCAAAAACAGACTGAAACGGCCAGTATAGGCTGAAACAGGCCAGTATTTAAACCAGTATGTTTCTGAGGGCTTAACCATACCAGTTTAGTAACCGGTACAAAAAATTTTCAGTTGTAATAGTCAATACAGCGAAAATTTTATAACTTTGCTTTCACACCAATAACCCAAAACCAACCACTTGTTGTATTATATTTGAAATCATACCATAAAGAAAAGTTGTTTGAAAATATTTGCTTGTGAGAAGGAAGTAAATTTGAGCAAGAGTGCGGATCAAATTAATTTTATTCTAGCTTTATGCTAGTTTGAGACTTTGAGTCCTGCTTATAAAAAAATAAAAAATTTTAGGTTTGAGTCCTGTGCAATTATTAGAAAGTTTCAAACTTGGCTAAGTGGCAGTTTCCAATTTGGGGACTTTCTAAAATTCTGTTTAGTTATGAGCAAGTTTTGACTTGACTAAGTAAGAATTTCCAAAGTGGGTTTGTCTTAGTTTTGCTTCCATATGAGAGACAATCAAACAAGTTTACATATGGGAATTTAATGCAGAGTTTGCAGTGATTCAAAGATAAGACTTGCATAGAGTTCTTCTCTCTTTATTCTTTTGTTAATTTACAGTCTGCAGCATAGAGCTCTCAGCCATAATCAGCCTATCATTAACACCAGATTCATCCAGTTAACCTAAACCCATTCGCCAGAAAACCCTACTACCTTTATTGAGATCTAAAATTTTGTTTGATGTAGAATTGGAGCAACTTGTTTTACTGTATTCTGTAAAAACACCTAAAAACCACACAAAACACAACCATAATTCCCTTCACAGACCTTAAAAACTCTGAGCCATACAGTTTACTTTTTTTCCTGATAACTAGTAACATTTTATTAAAATAGAGGAGAACCCACATGAATACAGGATATACACACAAAGCTCCCCTAAAGTATTACATAACACATTTTTCCAAACGAAGGGAGAGACTCAAAAAATCAACAATAGAAACTTTATCCCCTGTGCCACGGTTGTGGGACCACTCAAACAACATTGTCACATATGGTCATTTCATTTTCAGCTCAATGATTGAGAGTTCCACACCATTAGAAGTGTAATTGCTTTTATCCCACTACATGGACCACGTTAAGTATAAGGGGGCAACATTCCAAGCAATAGAGCTCTGATGTTGTTTACCAAACCATAATCTCCAACCAAATAGCACAACCACAATGCTCTTAGGCATGCCCAGCAAAACCCATTGAGCCATACAGATATTGTCAAGCCAAAGGAGAAGAAAGAAAAACAAACAAAACACAACAACAATCAACCAGTATTACGGTGGACAGCCCTACAAACACACACATTGACCCGAATTCATCTATAATCTTACAATGAAAACCCTAAAATAAAAAAAAAAGCCTTAAACCTACTTATCATAAATTTTATATATATATATATATATACATATAAGGCTTAAACCTACAGGTGTTGTCTGCACAAAAACAAAAGGAAGAGAAGAAATATAACAAACAGCAAACTAATATGGATAATAGACAAACACACATCACTTAAATATTATCGTTACTAGGGACCTGCGACAAGGGATTCTCTTTCTGCTCTTTTATTTGTTTTAGCAATGGAGGCCTTTAGCAAGTTTATGTTGAGTTGCCATTGGGGGCCCAGTTTAAATCCACTGCTGTTTGGACTTCGATATTAAAAAGGATGGAGAAACGACTTATTGTTGTGCCTTGAAGAGGTATTTATCTAGAGGTGGGAGAATTACTCTCATCAAGAGTACCCTTTCTAGTCTCCCTACCCATTTCTTATCATTATTTCCGACCCCTACCAGTGTGGCTCGCCGATTGGAAAATTTACAGCAAGATCTTCTGTTGGGTGGTTTAGGCAATGAAGTTTAAATGCAATTGGTTAATTGGAAGACTGTATGTCAACCACTACAATCGGGTGGTTTGGGTATTAGAAGTCTTACTTATTTTAACACTGCCTTATTGGGTAAGTGGTTATGCCAGTTTGCTTTAGAGACAAATGCTTTGTGAAGAGTAGTGATAGATAACAAATATAGCTGCTGTAGGAGTGATTGGTGTTCTGGAGTGTCAAATGAACCTCATGGGGTTTCTTTGAGGAAGTAAATTAGAGGTGGCTGGGGAAGTTTTTCTCAAAATGTCCAGTTTGAGGTGGGGAGGGGTTCTCAGATTCATTTTTGGGATGACATGTGGTGTGGGGAGGGGGAGCTACTTCTTAAGACAACTTTCTCACTGTTGTATCACATTGCAAGGAACAAGGATGCGTTTGTGGCCAAACATTTGGGTTAGAAAAACGGGATTGCTCATTGGGATGTGCTCATTATTAACCAGATACAAGATTGGGAGTTGGAGAGCTTGGAATCTTTTTTTTTCTCTTCTTTATTCTGCTGATGTTGGTCAGAATGAGGAAGATAAATTGGTGTGGTTACGGGTTACCTACCTGGAGTGGTTTCTTTGAAGTAAAGTCGTCTTATAAAACTTTAACGGGTAGAGGAAGCCATTCTTTCCCTTGGGAAAGTATCTAGAAGGTGAAAGCTCCTTCTAAGGTTGCCTTTTTCACTTGGACAGCTGCTAAGGGAAAGATTCTCACATTGGATAATTTGAGTAAGAGGAATATTTGTGTTGTTAACAGGTGTTGCATGTGTAAGAATGATTGGGAATTGGTGGATCACCTACTCCTTCATTATTCCTATTTATATAACCCGTGGTCATTTGTTTTTTTGGATAAGTATAACCCGTGGTCATTTGTATTTAGCTTGTTTGGTATTTCTTGGGTTATTTATAAGCAAGTGGTTGAGTTGCTAGCTTGTTGGCATGGAGGCGTTGGGTGACATAGAGCAGCAACTGTTTGGGATGCTATTCCGCAGTGTATTATGTGGATTATTTGGAGGGAGTAGAACAACCGAACTTTCAAAGGGGAGGAGCATTCTAGAGTTGAAATGCTTTTTCATACTGTCTTTATTTGATTGGATGACTGCTATGAGTGGTCTCGCCTAACCTTCTTTGCTGGATTTTCAAGATTTATGTAGTTTTGTTTAGTTTTTGTTGCCCTTGGTACACTCCCTGTGTACCAGGGTAACTGTTTTTTTTTTTTTTTTTGAACTACTTCGGTTTATTTTTAATGAAGTTTTTACTTACCTATAAAATAAAATAAATAATAATAAATAAATAAAGAATTCTGGTAGACTTCCTCACATTTTGAGAATTAAATTCTCCATTCATGACCAAAGTGACCAGTCCAAACTTCTTAAACAACAGAAACACTGCTAGACCTATATGATAAGACATAGTGATATCTAGATTGAGTGCAAGTTGCATAGTTTACCAACAGGCAAAAGGAGATCAAATATAAAAATAAACCAAGATTAGAATTGGTTGCCTTTTAGACAAGCAGTATCCAACAGTAAATTCTTCAGGAAAATGCAAGAGCTGACAAACATATGAAGAAATGATTATATTAAGAGGAAAAAAAATAACGGTCCTAATAAACAACTACAACCACTAATTTCAGATTTGACCTTACGTCTTTCCCGTGCTTCAGCTGACAAAATCTGACTAAGCATCATTTGCCTCCGTTCTTCTGCCTCCCTACATAAATTTCTTGCTCAAATCAATAACTTAAAAATGAATAAGCAATTGCCTTTACAGTAAAAACCCTTGAACTGGCAAACATTTGTGGCAGAATGCCACAAGCATAGAACTAGATTCAAAAACCAACCTCTTGGCCTCTTCCTGAGCATTCTGCTGTTCAGAATTTTGTTGATTCCCCTATAAATCAAATAATATGATAAGCATTCAACACCAAAGCATGAGAAGCAAGCTGCAATACTATTATGCAAAAAATTTACATGTCAAAAGAAGATTGCCTACCGCACCATGTTGACCCATAAGCTCCTGCATTCTTCTTTGTCTGATTGCTTCTAACTCAGGATCAGCCTAAATAAAAACAATAAGTGGTAAATTTTGAAACCCAAATAATTGTTCCAGTAATAAAGGGCAGGAAGAAAACTTCAAATTTAAATAAACACTCCCAAAGGGCACCATATTCTAGAAAACCAAAACAAATTATTACCAATGCCTATCAGTTGAATTAAAATGCTAATTTTAGCATTTATTAAGCCATATTGCAATGAGAAAACTGTAAACATCCGTCAGTGGAACCATAATCAAATATCAAATGCTGATCCAGCACAAAACATTGAATACAAAATTCAGGACCATGAGCAGCATCTGGAGTGTGTACACATAACAAGGGTGAAAGCAAGAATACTTAGGTAACAGCTTCAAGGTGAAATTCCATTTCAACAACTATTGAATTTAAAGTTTCACTGTCTTCATTTATTCTTAGAAAAAGCTAAGTAGTCATTTGAGTGCCAAATTGTATGGCCTTTCTTGCTTGCATAGTTGATAGCAGATTACCCTCACTACAGACGAGCACTACTTGGGAAGCATATTTCACGTGACTCTTGCAAGTGTGGGCTCATGAGAACAAGCGAGTACATAGACAACTTCACTTTATGATTCTTCCTTCTATTTCTTTTAGGCTATATTTAGCAGCTTATCATCATGATCAAGGTTTCTTCTATGACCAGAACAGACTCAACTTATGCGTTATTCTTTATGCAACTAGATATTCAGTTTCACACCTTATAAAAATACATCATTGCTAATTAATAATGCACAAACTCTTAAGGAATATAAAGTTGCTTCATAAATCATAGTTCGTCCTTTTAAAAGCGATTATTAGCTAGGTTCGCTAATTATCCTGACCCAACAATGTAGCCACATTTCATATGTATCATCGGTATCACACACAGTATTCTTTTTGATTCATTGAAGCTGATTCCCCTTTTTAATAGGTAGGGAACCTTTCTAAAGAAGAGCCCATTGGACTCGCCTCTAGCCAGAATAACCAACATGCAACTGAACCCACTAATCTGATGAACTAAGCAATTCATGCTCATGCCAAGGAACACACACATGCACATTATTGTAGTCAGAGTATCCAAAAACCACCAAGTACTAAAATCTCTTCAAAGACCAAGCAAAGCAAACCCACTAAAAATGAGCATACTCCAGATTCAATTTAGCCCTGCTCAGTTTTTACACAAACAAATAAAAAATGGGTTTTCATTTTTCACTAACTATTTCTTAGCCAATTCACAGTTATCAAAATCACATTACACACACACAATTGCAACAGCATAATTTTCAAACTACAATGACCCAAAAGCTACAATACCCAGAATCTGAAAAGTGAGCAAGTGTATAAGACATTCAGTACATGAAATCAAAAACAACAACAACAACAAAAACTTATCGATAACTAACTTTTTACAAGATGAACACAAAACCTAATGCTCTGTTTGGTTCGTCCAAAAAAAATGATTTTTTTTCCTTTTTTGAGAAAAATAGGTAAAGTAAAGAAGAAAAAGTAGAAATTATAATACGCACCATTGTTTGATTTGAACGCAGAGAAGCAAAGTGGGTTTTGTTTTGCTGTGGATTTGGGAATTAGGATCTTCTTCTTCTTCTTCTTCTCCTCCTTGCACACAAAGCAACAGATTTTTTGGGGGTTTTTGTTTTAGCTTTGCACTCGCGTTTGTATGACGCAATTTTACAGGCTTTTTATGGGCCTCAGGTCCACCATTGTTCCATTACCCATTGCAACATTTTTCTTTTCTTTTTTTCACTTTCCTTCCTATTTCTTAAGGTCAAAATACACTTTGATTTTTAATCTTAAATTTAAAGCGATTGTTTCTAAAAAAAAAAAAAAATTTAAAGCGATTTCTGTCGGTTACTAACAAAACAAAAGTATTTGCCACGTATCTTTTGTGTAATGATCACTTTATAAGTATAAGTATTTGTGAAGTATGGAGAGTCAAGGTCGAGGTTGGAATTCAAGTTTCTAAGAGAGAGTTTTACACACATATACATTTAGATTAAGTTATAATAAAATTTCTATCTTATATAAAAAAAAAATATAATTGATTTTAATCCTTTACAAATTTGATAGGATTGATTTTAGTCCATATATGTGTCTAAAAGAGTGATAATATGTCAATTTATAATTTGTCCATGTCACTTAAAGGACTAAAAAGAATCACTTTAAACTTTAACGAAAATTGCTCATGGGCTAAAATTTAGAGACTAACAACATGTTCTACCTTATTCTTTATTTAGGGTCGGTACAAGGCCTAAGCCTAACGCTCCCACTACAAAAAGGCTTTATGTCCTTGTCAATAGGCCTTGTCTTTCCTTATGAAAGGAGACAAAAAAATTTCTATAAAAAAATTATGCATTATTTTTCTCACCTCTATTAAGTTCTCCAAAAATATTAAACCCATACAAATGCAATCCAATTTAAATCCTAAATTGTTTGAAAAAAAAATGTTGTAAATAAGCCCAATTATTAATAATGATTAATTTTCCTTAACAACTTGAGATTATAATTTTTGTAAACCAATATTCTAAATGGTAGATTTTCAAGATTAGCTACTTAATCTCCCTCGTGGCTATATACCAAACAATCTCTATCTCTCTCTTAATACCAAAATCAAAATTAAATTACAACTTTACTTAACCATGCATCTCCATATATCCAAGATAAAGTAAACCCCTCTTTAAATATATATATATATATATATTATGGGGACACAAAAACTGGCCCTCGAGGAGTTCTCTGCGAATTACCATTACGATTATTCAAATAACCTATATATAAGTAAACAACAAGGGATAAACACTTCACAATGGAAAACTCAAGCAATTGATTTCTTTGACCTCAAATGTTATAATTTCTATCTAGATATTACAATAGGTGACTCTCCCATTCCTACGGTGTTACCCTCACTCTCTCTCTGATTGATTTTTCTTCTGTGTATCCTATTCCTTCTTTTTCTTTGGATCCCTTGCCTTTTGCCTCTCCCTCCCATTTTATAGCTTCAATCCTTGCTCTTATCACTGAAACTGTCATGTTGCCTACCAAAGTCTTAGGAATATATTCCTTAGCTTTATCGGTTTCCTCTCCACCCTTATCCTAGAACTCTGACTTTTGGGAGTTGTTTGTATTGTTCAGACTATCTTATTTGTATTTAATGTGGCAGAGGTTAAGTAAGAACCCCATCATTAATGCAAAGGCAAAGATGTTCAATCTTCTTGCATGTTTTGGAAGTTTCTCGCAGTTCCAGGCATCTCCTAGAAACCACACGTGGACAATCCATGTAGCATCCTTCAAATAAGATTAGTTCTTTACTTCTCCACGAGAACTACCTTCCCACGTCGCCGTCTTCTTCCATGGTACTTAGGATGGATTAGCTGCTTTTCCTCCGCAGCCCATTATCCCTTGGGCCTTCCTTGTAGCATATAAGATGGGTCCAACTCATTTCCCATGGCCTAACTACTTTTTGGGCCCCAAGCCTGGATGGGGACTCTTCCACTCCCCACATATATAAACTTTTCATTTCTTTTTATTAAATATTTTTATGCTTGAACTATAATATTTGATTCTCTATATGATATTAATTAACCCTAATTTTGTTAGAA
Organism: Quercus suber; assembly: GCF_002906115.3. Lineage (NCBI taxonomy): Eukaryota > Viridiplantae > Streptophyta > Magnoliopsida > Fagales > Fagaceae > Quercus > Quercus suber. The sequence continues at coordinate 433,721 of NW_027069849.1, forward strand.
TTAATTCATCAAGTTATGTATTTAATTAATCAAATTAAACTTGATTCTTAAATAAATAAAATAAAATTAAAAAAACCTTAATTTTATACAGTATTTCCACACCCAAAAAAAAAAATTTAGTCAATATTAAATAATTTTATTTAATTAATATTTAAATATAATATGTCCTACTTAAATTTATCAGTACCTCAAACAATATTGAGTTGACTCTTTCTTTATTAGACTCTTTTTTTTTTTTTTTTTTTTTTAGGGGGGGGGGGGATTTTCTTGAGTAAATTGAAATTCGTAACAACGTGCTATGTCTTGGAAGGGCACGCAATGATGTTGAGTTTACTGATATTATATTTACTAGAGAGTCGTTTCTCCAAAAAAAAAAAAAATACTAGAGAGTCATGTGGAGGACAGAAGAAGAAAAAAAAAAGTCATGTGAAAGTGCCTGTGTCTTGTTTATTGATTTGGGAATGAAGCTTCTTTGTTAAAGAAAAAAAAAACCAATTAAAAACAAGTATTTGTGGTTTTGGTACTATCAGACAATACCTTGAAACATGGTAACAATACCATTATCTCATACATTATTCTAATGATAAGCACAGAAACACAGATCTGCATGAAATATGCTTTGACAAAGACCAAAGTAGGTCCCTTAATTCACGTGCCTCCAGTTATTTGATTTCCCTTTCAATTTGTTCATTTTCACGTTAAAGAAGCAAAGAAGAAAGAGGAAAAAAAGAAAAGAAGTAAAATATTGGTGAGCCCTAAATGGCCGACCCATGCAACCCACTTTCCTCCACTGGATCCCAACAAAATCTCTAGATTTGCATCTTTTAAAACATAGTTACTCTCCAGATTCCATTGCCACCAATCATTCCAATCCAACGGCCATAAAAATTCTATAACACTCTCCAAAGATCTACCACACTCAAACTTATTATTTACTTCACTTCAACTCACTTTCACACTTAAATTAAGTCAACAAACAGTGAAAGCTTAAAAGCAAAAACAAAATCTAAGTACAGACAGACACAAAACAACAGTGTCTAGAAGTGCAGAAGTGAGGAAAAGGAGAAATGGGTTTCACCATGGGACTGAACTTGCTGCTCCTCCTAGCCATGGTGGCTACAAACATCTTATCTCTCTACCACCTTTCCTCCACAATTCAGACCCCAAAGAAGCCCCCAACCGCTGCACCTCTAGTCCCCGACCACCTCATTCAGCAGCTCCACACCATCCGCGCCACCATCAACCAACTCACGCGCCTCCAACCCACCACCACCGTCACCACCGCCACAACCACAACCACCCCATCAGATCTCCTCCTCCACTCCCGCCTCTCCCCAATCGCCTCGTCTTGCCACAACCACGCTGACCTCCTCCACAAGTACATGACTTACACTCCTTACTCTCTCTGCCCACCGGACTCCGACTCCGTCGCCGAGTCCCTCATCCTCCGCGGCTGCCACCCTCTCCCTCGCCGCCGCTGCTTCTCCAAAACCCCACCAAAACCCACTTCCTCTCTTCCCCACAACCCTTTCCCTTCTTCTCTTCCCGACCAAAACGTCCTCTGGTCTGACAAAAACTACTCTTGCAGCTCCTTCAGCTGCCTCATTCGCTCAAACCCGAAGCTTGGCTTCGACCCATCTCGCGAAATCGACAGATTCACCTCCTACGCCAACGAGCTCGACCTCCCGATCCCGCAGCTGTTCCAGATTGCGAAATCGGCCAACTCCGCCCTCCGACTCGGCCTCGACATCGGAGGCGGAACCGGGACTTTCGCCGCGACAATGAAGCTCCACAATGTGACTGTCGTTACGACGACCATGAATTTAGGAGCTCCTTACAACGAGGCGGTGGCACTGAGGGGATTGGTGCCTCTGCACGTGCCGTTGCAGCAGAGGTTGCCGGTTTTCGACGGGGTGTTGGATCTGGTGCGGTGTGGACACGCCGTGAATAGGTGGATACCGGCGGCGGCGCTGGAGTTCTTGCTTTTTGATGTGGACAGAGTGTTGAGGAGTGGAGGGTACTTGTGGTTGGATCATTTCTTTAGCAAAAGTGTGGATCTTGATAAGGTTTATGGGCCGTTGATTGGGAAGTTGGGGTACAAGAAAGTGAAGTGGGCAACTGGGAGTAAGGCCAATTCGAAGTATGGGGAGGTTTATTTGACTGCCCTCTTGCAAAAGCCTGGTTCCAAATGAGCTTTCAATATTTTGAGGTAAGGTAGACAAATGTTTGGTACCTTAGTAGTTTGAATTGAATTCGGAAATTTATTTACCTCGGTGGAGTTTGATGTGCATTTAGAACTTCTTGGTGTTCTGTTTAATATAATAATTGAGATTTGAACAATTAACTTAGTTTGTTGGTGGGTATTTATTTATAATATTAGCATATAGTACTGACTGCATTTTTTTTTTTTTTTTGTTGGTAAGAAAATAATGGGGGGTGCAGAGTGTAGATTAAAGTGTTACTTAGAGATGAGACCTGGTTCATAATCCTGTGTCCAAAGCTGAATCTGGTTGGTGAAGACACAGGATTTGCTGATTTGCAATTGTGGTGTGTTGTTTGTTGTGCTCTTTTCGATTACATACGAGAAAGTTTGGTTGTGGTATTTTGTATGCATTGATAATATCTGTCAATTTCAATTGATCTAATGACATTTCGCCCACATCATTGATCTATCAAGCAATTATAGCTCTTTGATTGACAAAGTTAATTCAAGTTTTTTATGCAAACTGAAGTCAATTGTGAGCACTGCTTGAAATTCCTAGCTGAAATAGTCCTGTCTTTTTCGCTTAAGTTTGGCTCTGTTATTATCAGATTGTTAGGTACTTAGCTAATTCACAAATCACTAGTCATGATGGCCCTCTTTTTTTATGCTTATATTTTCCAACATACAAAAGGGATATCCATGTAAACTATCCAGGAACAATATCTTGAAGCTTAGATCAGTAACTTTCATCTGAAGCCCTGATATGGCTCTGTTTTAATTACTGGTTTTCATGATATCTCTTCTGAAAGAAGAAGTAATCTTCCTTCCTGAGACTGACATAAGTTTTAGTGTTTTACAAAAAAACCTTGGTTTTCAACTTTTGGCAATTCATCAGTGGTAAAGAGGCCATTTGACATACTATACATCAAGCTCAATAATCCCATCAAATCCACGTCTTCTATGGGCGTTCAGTTTGATAACCCTTAGTAGTGATTAGTTGTTAGTCAGTGAACATTTTGAATCAAATTCAAGAATTGATAGGCTAACCAATGAATATTCATGATTTCATAAGTTCTTCTCATTAGTTTCTTTTAAAAATAAAAAAATAAATTTAGCAAGAGATGATTAATAATGATTTTGTTTAAACTATGGATGTTCACATTCATGACTCATTTTGAAGAGTTGATGAAGTATGCCGATGAGAAGGCTTCTAGTCTCCCATTTCTCCTCTGTTCCTTGATTAGTTCCCCTAAAGTTCCTCCTCACAAAGAAATCTTCAAAAACAGTGAAGTTTTCCCTATCACGAGGAAATATTCCTATCAAATGCAATAAAATTCATGACAAATTTGTATGCAAAAATTGAATTGGATTGTCGAGAGTTTTTGGGCTCCATATGAACCTAAAAAACCTAAAGATAGATTGTATTCTTGCTTGATTGTGTAATTTAGGTCACTATTACATGATGCATCATGGTTATCTGATCCGTCTGTGAATTATATTGTATACATTCTCTAGTACTTATAAGTCCAACCAGTTAGATTGATTTACCATTTAACAGTTTTCATTAAAATGGATTACGGGTTTCGAACCTTTTTTTCTCCTCATCAAACTTCAAATTAATTTATCTAAATCAATGAACATGTCTTAAGACTCAAGAGTATAGTTTACACTACTTTCTGCAACTTCTGTTTTGAGTGCTCTGAGTTGATTATTGGTTGGCTCACAGGTATCGCTGCGAAACTGATTGCCTCATCAAAGGATTTGATTCCCCCGTGCTCCTAGACATGGAGTCCTCCGTAAATGAGTTATGAAGCAAAATATTTTATTTCCACTTAGGTGGGTTATACATTTATCATGATATCAATGATGTAAAGTCTTGTAGAATGAAAAAAATCATAGGGAAGTTGAAGTCTAGTTGTAGATCCAAAGGGTCTTTTTTTTTTTTTTTTGGGGGGGGAGGGGGGGGTGTGGTGTGGAAGGCATGCTTTGAGGTGGATCCCCTTTATTGGTTTTGATTGATTGTTATATTTTTTTTAACCTTCTCTTAATAATCCTTGCTAGATTATGTTATTTCTGTTTAATTGTTTAGAGATAAATCTGCAGAGCAATTACACTTAAAAAAAAAGTTGCATTTATTTTATAGAGACATTTGGTGGTCTAAGGCTCTAAAGCCCAAAAATATGGATTTTTTTTTTAGATTAAAAAAAAAAGTATGGATTTTTGATCCCATACCATGTTAAAAAGCGAGAAAGAAAGCAAAGAGGAAGGGGAACATGAAGGATGATCGAACTTTATTGCTTTTTTAAGTTTTCAACACACCACTCCTAGTTGTCTGGTTATACAACTACAAACTGTCCATGGAAATCATGCATGGCAAGTTGATGATCTAACTTTACTCATGTTGCTATTTTATGTGATGTGCCTTTGCTTAAAAGGGAATGGATCTAAAAAAAAAAGACACAATCAGTTTTGTTCTTTTTTAAGTGATTATCTTCTTCATTGCGAGCAAAGAAATTTCATTCTCCTCATCATCTTTCTTTTACCTTAATTGATTGTATCAATCTTTTAGAATATTAAAGTGAAACATTTGATAAACAATGGAAACTTGTCAAATCCTTTTCTTCATATGTACTCGATTATGTGTTCCTTGATCCTCCAAGATGAAAATGGAGACCAGTAAATAAATGTGCCTTTCTAAAACATTAAAGTTACATAGGCATGATCCTGAAATGTGAAATGTCACAAGCTGTGGGTTCACAAGCAAACTTTCCCATATAAGATTATGAAAATTCTATTTTAATCTAAATAGCACTACATGGATATTGGATAAGAATCGACATTAAAGTCATACTCTCCAAGCCATAGGGTAACAATTATATTTCTTTTCCCTTCCTTTCTTTTCTTCTCCAATCCTCCTAACTCCTAACAAAACAAACGGTTAGTTGAAAACTTGAAATGGTATTGACTTTACATACCTTGTGGGCCTTTTTCTAATCATAACTTTTAAAAGGACAATCGTTTCTCCCATTTTCAGGATGTGGACGAGCATCACTTGTCTGATACAAGAACCTAGTTCAAGGAACCTTTTGTTTTTTCTTTTACTAACTATGTGAGTGTTTGGATCTGGCGTATTTGCGTTTTGTGTTTGCATTTTTCTCTCTTTCTCTTTCATTTTTTTTTTTTTCCTTCTGCTGCATGCATTTCAAGGTGACAAAATTACTGTTCATCACTTTATTACTGTTTATATACTGTTTACGCACTGTTCACGAAACTCACCGTCACTTTATTTAGAAAAAAATATTAAAAATTGGTTCCGCGGTACTATTCACATATTTAAAAATTATTTTGTTACAGTATTTTCAGTTTTCAGTAAAATAAGTTGTATCCAAACGAACCCTATATATATTTTAGGTTCGCCTAAGGGCATATATTTTTTCCAAACACTTTATTTTAAAAATACTAGAATCACAACTAAATCCACAATATATATATATATAGCCACAATTTGCTCACATGGTGATTTGTGAGTAGTTGAGTAAAAATAGTGAGTTCATAACTCTACTACTCACAACTTACTTTGTAGGCAAATTTAAGCAAAATTTTGGTCTTAGCATTATTGCTTTTCTTTTAATAAGTAAGAAGAGAGAGAGGAGTAGATAAAAACTTAATGGCAGAGCTTCCAAGCATACCCTCGAAGCCCACCCGACTAACTCCCTCCTACTGATGTGGGTTGAAGTCCACCTTGGACCCTTTTAAAGTTTTTTTTTTTTTTTCCTTTTCTTTTAATTATAAATGTAATTAAAAAAAGGAGAGAAGATGAATAAACTGTTGTAAAATAGAGGAAATATATAGGCAATAAAAGAAGATATGAGAATGAGATTATATCTAAATTGCTTCTTGTCTAGTGGTCATTCACCACAATATATAATTTCTGAGACTGATATAGAATACACATATGTACATCTTTCTTTACTCTTGGTATTTCTCAAATATTTCTTAGTGCACCTAACAATAAGAGCAGAAGCTCGTATATATAAAGAAAGGAGGAAAAGCTGAAGCAGCTAAAAGGGGACAAAATCCCCTAAAGTAGCTGTTTCTATTTAATGTGATGAATATATGTCCATCACCCGGCAAAAGAGAATAGTATATAACATAAAATCTTCATTTATAGGTGTAAGCCACAAGTCTACTCAAAAGGAGTACTTTGCAGCTTGGATGCTTATTAGTTATAAACCACAACTAACTCTCTTCTTAGAGCATTCCCAATGGCTTTTAGCCGAAACATCATTTCAACTAAAATAGTCCTAATAAACCTAAAAAACTGACACACATTGGATTAGTAACTCATTAGCTAAAATAGATTTTAGCTATAGTGATTAACCAAAAAAGGAAAAAGGGAAACTCGTGATGTGTGATCATGGAGGGTTGCTTCAAGACCCAAGCAATTGCAAATCTTTCCCAGCCATGTTCATGGGAGGTAGACAACTTACACCCTTCTTTTTCTTTTGATGAGAAATTTTTTTTTTCCATATTTTCTGTCCTATTAAAGTTTGGACCTTAACATCTCCTTGAGGCTTTCTTTGTTTAGTGCCTATGGAGATTCTTTGATGGCAGTGGTTAGTATTTGATGGGAATGACTGGGATGGATTAAGCTCCATGGTTGAATGATTTACAATCTCGTCCCTTTTCACTTACACATGCTTGTTTGAGGTAATGTATGAGTTATTATTATTATTATTGATTCCAAAAGAATTTGGACAAAGAGACCTTCATGAAACTTGTTTCTTTCTATGAGAAAATTTTGTTTCAGTTGAATGCTTTTTTTTTTTTTTAAGAAGACACTTGAATGTATTTAATGACTGTTGGAGACTTAATAAAAATAAACGAAGAAAGAATATTTAAAGAAAATAAAGTTTAGAATAAAGAGATATGGATTGTTGTAAAAAGCGATTAGTTAAAATACATAAAGTAACTTCTTATTCTAAATATGACTAGAATTTTGCTTAAGCCAAACAATGTGGGACAAGCTTCATAGATGAAGCTTCTTTTCATATGGCTGGTTTGCGAACATGATTATGCAGTCTATTCAAAACATCTCACATAAGGGTAGGCCTCACCTGTAACACATTATATCCAGTAATATGAGAGAGACATAATACACAAAATATACTGTATTTTCCCCAAACCATAGGGCCTCCATATGCACTTCTAATATAGATCCACTAACAGAAGATGGACTAGAAAATTAATTTGCAACTTCAGAACAACAGTGCAATATTGAACACCTACTGTGGATTGAGTGTTCTGTACACAGCTGCAATGTCTCACATATCCCAAAATTCGTCACAAACTAAATGCTACTAAGGTTGTCCATTTCAAACTCAAATTTGTATCCATAAAAGACAGAAAAAAAAGAATGCCACACTGACAGATGACAGATGCAAAATTCATGTGCCTTATTTTCAAACTCAAAATATCAACAAGAGATAGAAATCCACTACATCACACTGACGTAACAGATTTCACACGCCATATTATGCCGACTGTTTAATCGGTAAGTTTTCGCCTCAGTAGGTGATGCATATTCAGCTTATTGATCTTTGTAGCAAGTATGAAGTCATTTTCAGTCAGTCCATCTGCACAAATAAAAATGATGTCAAAAGCTCACCTCTAATGCACAGCAAACTTGTGCCAGAAAAAGAAAATTTAAGAAAATATTATGTCTGAAACTAGATTCCAAAAGAATGACTTCAAAATTCAAATGCTTTGTTAGAGTGATATGTAGTAGGTTTTATCATGCAATGGGTTAGGAATAAGGATAGGGTGATTTCACTGTTGAGTGGGTCAGATTCATGCAGGTCTTGAAACTGCCCTGTCCTCCTGGTTAAAAAACTGAAGTATATATTAAGCCACATATAACCAAGACTAAAAAGCAACCAAAAGAAAAAGAAAAAGAAAAAAAAAAATTGTCTGAAAAATATTCTAGGAGCCTATAACATTATACAATGGCATCAGATGCTGGTCAATGGATACCAGGACTAAATCCAAAGCAAGCGGCTAAATTGGGCCAGCTTTGCCAACTCAATAATGATATTCTATTATAACAACAACAAAGCCTTATTTTCTTCTGCTTGCCATATTTTCTTAAAATTTATAAACATTATAAAAAAGTGGCACTGATATATTAAACACCTTTGAGTAATATAGCCCCTATAGAATTCCCACACTACACACACACCCAAAAAAATTGAGTGATCCTTAACATAAGTAATGTAACATATTGGATTCTAATTATTCTCCATCTCTGTTGTTCTCAAAAAGATTAATACCTCCTGATTAAGTATTCAACACATAAAATGATATTTTGATGCTTACTTAAAAGGATTCAAATCAGCGATATGTATTACATTTTGCTTTGAGAAGATACCGACGAGGTGTAAGAAATATGTGTAAGGAATACAACATCAATTCAGGTCAAATAACTTATGACACTGAAGTACGTTCTCTGGGAGTTTGAAACCATAACAAGCAAAGTTAGCAAAAACGTTTTACAAACATAGGTTGAAGATAATTGCTTCTGTTCCTGGTTAGAAGAAAATTTATAGCTCAACAATGACAGATTAGAGGGACTGTAGAAAATGTTTATTCAACCAGTCAGTTTTATTGGCCTTTACAAAAAGAACAGATAATTTTACTTGATTAATGGATATCTCTTACCAACTGCATGAGTCCAGATCTCAATCGTTATGTTGTTCCATTCAACAAGATGAAGATCTGGATGGTGACCTGCATTGAACAGGTATTGTTGTTAATTTGTTACTTCACAACATAAAATATGCTTCCCATGTGTTTCAATTGACGGCATGTGCATATTCACAAACTTATTAGCTAAGAGCTAGATACCTTCTGCTTCTGCAACACCAGCTATAAGCTGGAATAATTCCAGACCTTTGGTAAAACTCTTCACTTTCATTGATCGATTCAGCTTCAACACACCACCTTCATTCACTAAATTCCATCCAGCCACCTAAACAATATAGAGCACTAAGAAATATGAATTTATATAATAAAAAAAAGGAGTGAAAGATAACATATGTGCAAGCACCAACCTGTCGAAGTAGACCATTTGCCACTTCTTCGGTCATGGGTCGCAGATCTTTTAAGTCGCATGGCACACACTTCTTAATTGACAAATCTAACATCAAATGTGTCACACAACTACCCAATTTAAAATATGCAATCTCAGACAAATCTAACAGTACCCAATTCCAACTTATGAAATGAGTGGGCATTGAGAGCCAATGATGGAAAGATGATAGAAAAGACACAATTTGTAAGTTGAAAAGCAACATGCAGCAGCCAGCAAAATATGGGAAGTGCATAAGCATGATACAGAAAAAAGACAATAATTATTACAAGAAAGGAAGTCAGAAGTAAACAAGTTACACGCCTCCTATCTCCTGAACAAAATAAAATAGAAGTAAACTACCAATTTAGCCCCTGTTTAGTAAGATTTCTGAGAATGCATTCTCTCTCGATATTTTAAGCCAAAAAGGATTCTAGTTATAATTCTTGCTAAAAATCAATGGGACACATATCATATTGCACAAGATAGCACAAGCTCTGTTTCTCTTGTTTCTTTTTTTAGGCCTCTTTATTTTTTAAATTGTAGATTAGCAGATGCGGGTAGCCATGGTATTGACTGAGTGTGGAGGTTTGGGGGAGGATGCATTTAGTGGATTGGGGATTTTTGTTCGGATGAAAATGGTAGTTGATTTGATTTTGGGTGATGGAGATTGGCAATGTGTGTGGTGGCTTGACCATGGGTTCATGGCACAGGTTCATGTAAGTCAAAGGCTTGGAGTTTGGGTCACGGTGGTTTTTCTCCCAAAGTGATTTTATGTGGGTAATGGAGGTAATTGATTTTCCCAAAGTTTTTCAATAATCTATTTATGCAATTTGGGTCATGGTGGCTCAAGGTGGCATGGAGGGTGGTGGTGCATTAATGGAGAGAGAGGGGTGGGGTGTTGTTATTCAGGTGGCTGGGTCTTTGCATGATGGCAGTTTGGATGGGTTTCACAATGGTGGCAGCTTGAACCTTGGCCGATGATTTGGTATGGGTCTTCGAAGAGGCTGACTATTTTTTGCATGATTGACAATTGAATTTGATTCATTTAGTTCAATTTCTTGAATTTTCTTTACCCTTTTCGTTTGTAACATTTTGATTCGACAATGGAACCCCACAATCACAAAACCAACTTGTGATTAGGGAATCTGGGTCGTTCACGGTGGTGTATAAAGTTGGGATTTGGATAATTTGGTTGGGGTTGGTCTGGTATTTGTGGGTTGGAAGGGTAGTAGAGCAATTGTAGAAATTGTGGATCATTATAGAGAAATTGGAGAAATTGTCACATTGAATAATATTTTATATTATTTATTGACAAAATATAAATTCTCCAATGACATAACTGAACATAATTTCATTTAGTATAATTACTTTCTAGTAAGAGTTAGCATGATACCAAAATTTATTTCTCAAAAGAATGTAGTCAAAAAAATTTATTTGGTCTGAATTCATTCTACCAAAGTTTAAAATCTATTTGCTGTTGTCTCCTCAAATGCTGCCTTAGAAGCTACAAAAGGCAGATTGAACCTATGGCATTAATAAGCATCTCATGACCATGCACCCTTTTAGGAAAAGAGGCCAGTCCCTAAACTAGCCAATAGAGGCAATTTTGATTTGAAACAGGCCTATAGCTTCATTAACATATCAAAGTTAAAAAAATCAAAGTTACCAGAACTTCCATTACCTTCATAACCATTTACTAGGCAATGTATGAAACTACCAATCCACATAAAATGTTTATGCTACACATCAAAAGTGATACCAAATAATTCATGAGGACTTTAACCTTAGACTAAACAACAATGGCATACGGCAGAAAAATATTCTACCACCCAATCTAGAGACTGAGATAAAGGAATTCCAAGAATAAGAATCATCAATGGAAAAGCTAAGAGGATTTAAATTAATTTCTAAGCTCTTACTGACCCACCGTGATGCATATTGGTTAGCCAAGTCCTAGAATTAGTGCCAAGGAGCTCTTGACTCATGTACATCTCATACATCAATTTATGTATATTCTATGATGAATGATTTTTGAAAACCCAAAAACCAATACTTCATTTCTAAACACAATTATCAAAAATACATTAGATTGAAATTTGAAGGAGGAATATTAAACCCAAACCATCTGAGAAGTGAAAACCCAAGGTTATCTATGATATCCAACCATCATTATGGGTTTCCACCACTTATTTTACTAAAAAATAGAAAGATCTAGAGATAGTGAGATTCTTGACTTAGGGATTTGTTGAAAGTTTATGATTTAATCTCTTCTCTCTTCTTCTGTATTAGAGGTGTGATATATATGTAATATATACTTTATTTGTTTTACCATATAAAAATAGTTAAGCATAGGGTAAAGTAAAGTTATGGCCCTGATTCTATTTTTTATTTTTTGATAATTTGATAGTTGGAGTGGGGGGATTTGAACCCTGGATGTCTACGTCAGAAACACCAAGAGGTGCAAATTAAGCTACAAGACTCTTGGCTAGGTTATGGCCCTAATTATCTTGCAAATTCAGAACTACTACCAGGCAGAAAAGGACATTGGCTAAAATTTTGGCTTTAGCATTGCCAATACATTTTAGCATTTCTAATATTAACTAAATGCAGTAAGATATTGGAATTTGAATTGGAATCAGACTAACCAAAATAATAATAATACAAATATAATGATTGACATAAGGTGAAGAAATTTGTCTTTCACAAAATAGCATGCTTTAATCATAGAAGCAACACAGTCTTACAGATATACGTAGGCACCACAAATCATACCAAACATTTATTGAAAAAAAACAATAGTATTAATATTCTCAATAAAAAATGTTTCAGGGCTATAAAACAGGACAATAGGCAAATAAAGTTATATTATAAATGAAGCTTTAAGAGAATTTTGGAATCTTTGTCATATGGAAGATGAAACAAAGAAGTAAGAAAGTGAAGAAACTATTATCTCACAGGAATCAATCAAGACAGAGACATGCATAAAATCTAATCTAATCACCAGTTGTTTGAATTTGTGTGTAGCAAGAAAAAGTGATTTCTCCAAGCATTAAGAGGATATTTATATGATGCTAAAAGCAATTCACACTCTTTGAATAGACCAATATGGAATTCAAAAAAAAAAAAAAAAAACCCTTATTCCCTAAACTTTGAGGTCAGCAATAGGCCTATATGAAATAATGACCTCAAAATGGTGTGGTGATTATAACAAAGAACCTGGACGTTGTTCTGCATGTAAATTGAAAAGGATGTATATAGATTGGCACATGAGTGGAATCACATTTAATAATCAAATGAACAAGCTGGTTAAATGTACACACACACCTTGGCCAGTGCAAAAAGTTCTAAATCCATAAAGTGAGTTCCTATTTGATGACACCCCCACATGGTCTAGAAGTATCTCAGTTACTTGTATACTGGAACTGTAAGTACAAATTTCATATGCACAAATAAAATTAAATCCAAAAGAAATGGATGTGAAAAGGGGGGAAATTTTAAAAAGAGGAAAGACGAGCAGCATCTCAGAAAACTAGGAGAAGTTTTAGAGTGTCATTTCAAAGCATCAAGTACATAAGTCAAAGACCATGTAACAATAATAACATAAGAGAGTTACATTTTTCATGAAGATTATCTAAGTACTCTAGGTAAATCATGTGCAATTCATAAGGTGACAGAAAGCTCTATCATGTTCACCAACATGAGTGGAAAAGTTTCTGCGAAAAAATCAAACGTTAATACTTTCATGAACTAATTTGATATTATATTGAAGACACAGATACCAATCGAATATAAGAATCAAAAAGAGTTTAATGCCGGTTAGAAGGACATGAATTGACCCCCTTTAGCTTATATCATTGCAGAAAATTAACATGTCAGTCTAAGAATCTCTTAGGGAAATCCTAAAAACAAAACTAACTGTGTTTGGGAAGCACCGGCCTGCTAGACGAATTATGACATATTTGGCTATGCCGTTCAATCTTCATATTCAGAAAATAGCCCTTTACAAACCATAAACCATGGAAATAGAATTACCCAACTCGTTTTCCACAACTGGGCCTATCAAAAACAACACCTTGTTTTCCCACAGAGACTCTTATAGTTATACCCATATATTATAGCCAACCATATAAGACTTATTGAATTATTTTTTTAAACTTGGACATTAATTCAGGAATATAAATTCAGGAATATACAATAAATATTAATAAAAAAAAATCAGGTATAAACACAAACATTGCACTGCATAGCTTAAACTCGTCAAATCCCATATCTTTTTTTTTTTTTTTTTCTAATATTATAACTAGGATATAACAAACGAACATGTACAAAATTCGGAATTGAACTTAGACCCAGAACACAAACTAGAATCCAATACATGGGTTATTCTTGAAATTAAACATGGTATAGGAAAAGCAAGTACCGTCCATGAGTTCCAAACAAAGACACCGATGGAGGCTGAAAGCATAACAAAATCACAAGCAAAGATTTATGATTAGCCAAAAGGGTATTATGTAAAACTCATGAAAGCTTAACAAAAAAGAGAAGTGAGAGAGTTTGGTACCTTAAAAAGATCAGGTTTAGAGAGACAGAGAACGGGATGATGGAGACGTAGCATCCGAAACATAGATATAGAGTCACGAAACATCGTATGTCTCATAATAAGTGCTGTTTTTTATCTGCTCTACAATAGGACTGGATAGGTTCGCACTTTTTTCTGATAAGTCTCAACCAACTCTCAATCTCATCAAATAGTATATTTTTTTGTTTTTGGGCCCAATTCCACTTCCTCACAATATTTTTTTTTACCATATCTATCTATGATTCTATCATCATATAATAAAATTTATTTTGAGAATAATTAATTAACTAGTCGCTAACCCGTATTATGCACGTGAACTTATTTATTTGTAAGATAAATTAAAATAATTTTATAAAATCTTAAATTGATTAAGAAACTACACCATTGCAATAGCTTACAAAAAATTTGTCAGACAATTTTAATTATTACAAAAAAAAAAAAAAAACTTAAAAATTCAGATATTAAAACTTCTAAAAAGCCAAAAAATATTAAAGAAAAATTATCAACATTTGAGTTTGAGTTTAAGTTAGACTTGTTAGAAAGATAAAGTTTCACTCCTTGTTAAGTTTGGATTAAAAAAAAATAATTTTGTTTAAAAAAAATGATGAGTTTGAGTTTTGGTTGGACTTGTCAGAGAGATAGAGTTTCACTCCTTATTAAGTTTGGATCCAAAAAAATAATTTTATTTAAATAAAATGACAATTTTATTTAAATATTATGCTGACGTAAAAAATTGTGGGAATTTCAGAAGTTTTGATTTTATATATATATATTAGTCACTAACCCGTGCGATGCACGGAAAATTTATTTATATAATAAAATCTAAGAACTTTAGAAATAGAAAATTGGGTCAATAATATGCATATTATAGACATTTTGCTAGTTAGCATTTAAAAAAAAAGATTTGTAATAATTAAATAAAATACAATAGGAAGAAATATTTAACTTCTATGTTTTTCTATAGATTATAAGTGTTGTCTAACATAGAATGTTATTGGGTTGTAAGAAAAATTTTATAAAATTTTATACCATATATATATATATATGTATGCTTATATTGTATTGCATAGTTACTGAAACCTACAAAATAATTTACAATTCCTAAATTAATAAATCAAAATTCCCAAAAGTTATATATGCACACACACTCAAAACTAATATAAACTACAAAGATATAAAAAAAATCTTACTTAGTCATAGTAATAACAATATAAACAATTCAAAACATGGAACATTATCAAAATTAAAACATGGAACATTATCAAAATTATAACACCTAATTCTATTATCTTTTAAGTTGAATCTAAACAAATAATTAATTGAAATTAATCCAAACAAATAATCAATCAACCAAAAATCATAGTTTTAATTAAGAAAACAAAAAATCACATGAACCCAAATAAAAATTCTCAATAAAGTAAAAACATATAAGGTAAAGAATTAAGATCAAAAAATTCATATACAATACACCAAATAAAAATTTACCACTCCTTGGGTTGGAAGACATAGGTTGCAGCTTTGATTTTTCTCTAAAAAATAAAGATGCTTCATCTGCCATATACAATATAAAATAATTATTAGAAATTTCAACCCAAAAACTAAACCCACAAAAACACTGCCAAAATATAGAGATTAACCCAAATACTCAAAAGAAAATCAATTCTAAACATAACAAAAGAATAAGATAGAATGAAAATCTCAAGCACATGAGAACCTACATCTTTTTTATTTTTATTTATTTTTTATTTATTATTTTTTTATGTGAGTCTCTCTTCTTGTTTTTTTTTTTAATCTTAAAGTGAATTTAAATTTAGGGTTTTGAGATGGCAATTGCTTGGGTTTTAAGGAGAGAAGAGCGAATCCTATCAGGAGTCTTTTTTTTTTTTTTTTTTTTCCTCAAAGATACGGAGAGCATCGTTTGTAGTTTAAGGACGACCATGGTCTTCCTCAGGAGCCTCAGTTTCGCGCCGAGCAGGAGCAATTTGGCTTTCTCCAAGAAGTTTACAGGTTTGGCTTGAGAGCAATGGGCTTGCTAGGGCGAAACCAGGTTCTTTTCCGACGAGATCTCATGCTACCCTCAAATCACCTTGCTGCAAGTGAGTTGCCCACAGAGAGTTGACGGCAATCAGTGCCATGCTCTTTTCTGGTGCAGGCCAGGATGAATCTTGCGGCTCTTGGATGTGGAAGTTGCCGGGCATTCCTCGAACCACTCAAATCCTTCCACTAGTAAGCAGTGAGGTAGAACGGTCTGCATCGTCGGCCGACCTGGAAATGAATCGATTCAGGGCCGGGCACATCCAGCCAAGCCTCTTGGATCTCTTTGGGGTTTTTGCGGAGGCCTTAGGTTTTGGATAGCTCTGATTTGGTCGGGGTCGACCTCGATCCCCGGTGGGTGATGATGTAGCCCAGGAACTTGCCCGATCCCACGCCAAACGAGCACTTGGACGCATTTAGTCGCAGCCTGTGCTTTCTGAGGACGTCGAATATACAGCCGAGGTCCCGCAGATGCTCGAACACCAATCTGTACTTCACCACCATATCGTCAACATAGATCTAAATGTTCTTGCCCAACAACGGCTCGAACATTCTCGTTATCATCCTCTGATAAGTAGATCCAGCGTTCTTCAGGCCAAATGGCATCACCTTGTAGTGGTAGTTTCCGATGGGCGTCACAAAGGCCGTCTTCTCCTGATCCTCCAAGGCTAATGGGATCTGGTGGTAGCCTTGAAAGGCGTCTAGGAAGCTCATCAGAGGATGGCCTGCGTTGCATCCATCAGCTGGTCTATCCGTGGCATTGGGAAGGGGTCTTTTGAGCAGGCTTTATTCAGGTCCGTGAAGTCCACGCAAACCCTCCATTTCCCACTCTTCTTCTTGACCACCACAGTGTTGGCTAACCACTCGGGGTAGAATACTTCTTTAATAGCGCCCACGCGCTTGAGTTTATTGACCTCTTCCTTAACTGCCTTGGCGTGCTCCTTTGACGAGCGTCAGGGTGGCTGTTCCTGGGGATCACCAAGGGTTGACGTTAAGGCAGTGACAGAATGAAGGATGGGTCAATCCCTGGGGCATCACAGGGGTCCCATGCAAACACGTCCAGGTTACTCTTGAGAAACTCAAGCAACTCCTCCTTCTCTCGGGGAGGCAGTTGGGTTCCGACCTGAAAGAACCTCTCCTGGTCGTCGTCGATGACCACTTTTTCTAGGCCTTCGAGCCTGCTTCCTCGACGGCCGTGTCAGCTGGTGCCACCGAGGTGGTTAGCTACTATAACTTATCGACCATGGTGGCCGAGGGCTCCGTATCTTGCGGACGTGAGGTGGCCGCGACCATACACCGCCTTGTCGTTGACTGGCATCCTCGGGTCTCGAGGATTCGGCCTCCAGACGGGAATTTCACTTTTTGGTGCAAGGAAGAGGCAACACCTCCCAAGGTGTGGAGCCAAGACCTTCCCACAATGGCAGTATAGGGAGAGTACATGTTTACCACTATAAAGTCCACTTCCACCACTTCCGGGCCGGTCTGGATGGGCAGCCTGATCATGCCCTCCGGGATGACTAGCTTCCCATCGAAGCTCATCAAGGGGGAGCTATAGGGCGACAAGTCCACGGGCTTTAGCTCCAGCCCCTTATAGAGGTCGGGGTACATGACCTCCGCCGCGCTGCCCCGTCCACCATCACCCGTTTGACGTCATAGTCCCCAATCCTGAGGGTGATCACCAAAGTGTCGTCGTGGGGTTGGGTGGTCTTGTCCTTGTCCTCTTCGGAAAAAGTCAGGGTCGGGTGACAGCCTTTTCTGGCCCTCTTTGGCTCTGACTGGGACTCCCCGGCGGCCACCTGGGCCACGGACAGCACCCGCGAGGGGCGCATGCCTGTTCTTCCTGGCGCAGCCAAGATCACATTAATCGTTCCAACGGGCTGCCCCATGGCTGTGTCCTTCTGTGGCTCCTGGTAGGTCTGGCCATGCTGGCTGCTGGAATGGTGCAGGAGATGCTTCAGCCTCCCCTTCCGGACTAATTGATCCAGATAGTTCCAAAGGTTCCTGCAGTCCTCCGTAGCGTGCCCGTGGTCCTGGTGATATTGGCAGTAGCGGTCCTGGTTACGCTTCTCAGGGTTCCCCGACATCTTATTCGGCCACCTGAAATACGGTTCGTTCTTAATCTTTTTCAGCACCCTGTGCACCGGTTCTCGGAACACAACGCCGACAACCTGGGCGTTTGTCGCCCCAGATTGCCCTATGAAATCTCTTCTCGGACGGGCGTTGTTATATCGGTCCGACCTGGAATCCCTCTTCTCCTGAGGGATAGCTTTCTCCTTCCCCTTACCTTGTAGCAAGTCTTCCTCTACCCGTTTGTATTTGTCGATCCAGTCCATTAGCTGCCGCACGCTAGTGGCGGGCTTACTAGTTAAGGACTTCCTCAAGCCGTGCCCCATTGGGGGCCGTTCTTGAATGTGTTGATGGCAACATCATCGTACTTGCCGTCCAGCTCATTGTAAATCTCCCAATACTTGTCCGAGTAAGCCTTGAGGGTCTCGTCATCGCGCATGGTCAGGGACAGCAACGCGCTCATGGGCCAAGGAGGTCTGCTGTTCATGACAAAACGGGAACCAAAGGCCTAGGTTAGCTGTCTGTACGAGTCTACAGAATTCGTTCTCAAGCCGTTGAACCACCTCATTGCCATAGGTCCCAAGCTGGATGGGAAGACTTTGCACATCAGCCCCTCGTTTTTAGAGTGAACGGCCATCCTCTGATTGAACTGGCTTACGTGCTCCACGGGGTCCGTTTTGCCATTGCAAACGGTGAAGGTTGGCTGCTGGAACCTCCGAGGGAGCACCGCCTCGTCTATACGACGCGTGAAGGGCAACCTGAAGAGCCGGTCCAGCGCCTTGCTCATGGCGTCCCTTCCTAAGCCCCTAGGGGTGGGGCTGCCGCGCCTACGCCTCTGATAGCGCTCATCCTCGTGGGAGAAAACTTCACTCGGGGGTGTCGTCGACCTTTGCCTGTAGTCGTCATCATTTTCGTCGTCAGAGGGTAAGTCAAGGCTGGGCTCGGATCGTTTTCGCTGTGTATGGTGCAACTTTCTCTTCAGATCATCTATCTCTCGCTGCATGGCCGCCTTATCATCCTGCCTATGAGAGGCGTGACTCTTATCCCCTCGTGCTCTCGTAGCTGGGTCGTTATCGCCTCCCTAGGGCACGCGGCCGCTTCTATGCGTATGGCTTTCGCTAGTCTGCGAGGTGTGCACGCTTCCTTCTCGGAATCGCCCGTTCTCCTCTTTCTGGCCTTGCCCCGCGTCGCCATAGTCATTCGGACGTTGGGGTCTAGTTGGTTCGTGTTGACGGGAACTCCCTTGGTGAGGTTCTGACCCTACCATGCCTGGTTGTTGTCCTTACTGACGCACGAGTTCTTCCCACAGACGGCGTTAATTGTAGGGACCGATTTGGGACACTTCTTCAGGCTGAGAGAGTGGACCCAAGCCCAGCTTGCCCTTCAATAAATTTATAGAGAGTGGGCTCAAGAACTAGGCCCTAGTAAGGGATACAACTGCCTTGCATGGTTGCATGAGGGTTTATCAACCTAAACAGGAATTGGGGTGCACAATGATGCTCCTCGGACGTGTCCTCCGAGGATTGGCCTTCTTATTATTTCTTTTAAGATTGATTGCAAAGGTCTCTAGAACACAAGTCGCTACCCTCCTTCTTAATGCAGATCCTTCCGTCCCCCTTTCAGAAGAGACTCCTTACGTTGTATACCTCTCTAAACTGATCCTAACCCTCCATTTGTTGATCAGTCAAGCCACCACTTGAGAGCCTGTCCCATCAGCCGCCTCCCCATTCCCCTTATGGGTTGCAGCACCCAAGACAACACTGTTCAGGAGTCCTATCCTCATTAATGCGGCCAGGGCGTTAATTAAGGGCATTCAATGTGGAGGTGACAGCTCGCCTGAGACTTGCTCCCTTACCATGCTCCCGCCGCCGACGTGTGGCATTTGCCCCTCTCCTCCTCGGATATTCAAGAAGACTCCCCCCTTTGGTGGAGTGATGCCCGTGTACTTCCGTGGTCTCGGATGTCCGAGGGCGGGGTCATCCTCGGATATGTTCCTCGGGGGGCGGACATCGCGCTGACATCCTCGGACCCCTCATGCATCCTCGGCGCGGCCTCTGGGCCTGGATTGAAGTGGGCTGAGGCTACCTGATTTTCTGGCCCTACAATTATTATTATTATATATAACCGAAGCCTTTGAAGCTCCCACAATTTTTCACGTCATCATTATTTTTTTTCTTTTTATTTTAGATTCTTTTTATTCTAGGTTTTATATCTTATATATTTATTATTTCTCTTCAACGAGTAATTATCTTTTCAGTGTTAAAATAGTTTAGTTTAAGTAAAACTCTATTAGATATATTTTATTGACCACTTCAGAGCTTATCACGCCATTATTATTATTTATATATAATATAAAATTGAAGATTAAAAATTAATTATAATTTTTTAAGATACCTCACGTTAGAATTTTAAAAAAAAAATGACTCACTAGGTTTCAAAAAAAAAAAAAAAACTTTAGGATTTAAGAAAAAAAGAGAGAGACTCCTGGTAGGATTCTCTCTTCTCTCCTTAAAACCCTAGCAATTGCCATCTCAAAACCCTAAACTTAAATTCACTTTAAGATTAAAAAAAGAACAAGAAGAGAGACTCGCGTAAAAAAAAAAAAAAAAAAAAAAAAAA